>NC_143390.1:15284189-15584985 GCF_980474605.1 Leiobunum rupestre
TTTTAAAATTATTCCAAAATTAAGGTCAGGAAAAAGTCATGGAATTTTAAAATGGTGCAAAAAAATTAACGAATTTCAATATGACCCCAAATAAAATCAGTCGAATAAATATTTTTCAAGATTTTACCTCAAAACCGTTCATTTATTCTACAAAAATGGTCAGGGAAGGTTTGGCAATTTGGGGAGGGAAAACCTGGAAATGTCAGGGAATTTAACCAAAGTTTCAAGATGAATGGCCAACAGATGGCGTTACTATTTCAATTAATTTTCAGTCAGGTGCTTTTTGCTTCTGTGAACGGACCAACTCGTACGTTCTCAATAACAAATATGTTCTTCTCTTTGTTAATGTAACGATACATGTAACGCGTTTAAAATATTCCAATATATTAATATTAATCCGTGACAGTTGTCCTGTCGTATCTTTTAAATTACAGCCATAAATTTTCGATTTCGAAAAACGCGGATGATTTCGAACTTTTTTTTATTTATCCATTTCTCAAGGGTGAAAGGGTTTTTTGTCCCTTAATTCGGGATCTATCAATAACGGGCTGTTTTTTCGATGTGTTTTCAGTTGTCTTGTTTTAGTTGTCTTGTTTTAGTTGAATGGGAATGTAGGTCAGCGGTGTTTATGAGACGCGACTTTTTCTTTGATTGCGTTGCCCCTCCGTTCCTAACTCTCGTAATAAGGCAATTCTCTTTCCCTTTTCCGCACTGGCGCATCTTCCTTCGTCATCGGCGTAGTTTCAACCATTTCATAGGTACTTACGCGTGAGCCACGACAGGCCTGAAATAGTCGTTACTTTATACTTTTTTGTCGTGTTCCTACGCTTAATTAACGGGATAATCTAGTCTAAAGTTTTATTTAAACGACCGAAAACGGTACATCCTTAAATGTACCTTTCTTTTATCCTTCATAAAATGTACATCCTTTATCGAAATATACGGGAATTTATTTTTATTATCGTTTGTGATATACGCTTGAGATACAAATGTACTAATAAAAAGTTATATATACAACGTTATTTCAAGTGCACAAAACATTTTTATTTAAAAAAATATAAATATTTACAAACCCGACTAGTTTCGGACGCAATATTGGTTCATCATGTATGTTTTTAAATAAAAAAAATTTGTGCACTAGAAATAACGTTGTATATATAACTTTTTATTAGTATATTTGCTCAAGTCAAAGCTAATATTTTAACTTTTGAAATTATACAAATGTACTTTACAAGTTCAGCCATTATTTTGTTGTAGGAAATGTCTGATCAATGCCATTTAGACCTATTTTGGATCTTTGTTTACTGCTCTTACTGTTGAGTTTGTGTATTTGTTATTTATTAGTACTCAGAGGGAAAAGAGCGCACTTGAATTTCTTATGGATTTATTATAGAAAATATAAATTTTAAACGAATTTTTAATTTAATTTACTTTTAATTGATTTATTTTTATTCAATTAAATGTCCCTTTTTCCTGTCTAATTGATCCTAATATTGTTTTTATGTTTAAATTTAGTTACTATTAAACAATTCAGTTTGATTCAATTGAAAATTGTTATGGAAGCTATTTTTGCTATTTTAATTCGTATATTGAAATGCATTGTGGTTGAACTGATTTTTGTAAAGATAACTTGATTTAAATCGATTTAAAATCGTTGGAATCGGTTTCTTTCAGCGTATGACTTTTGCACCTGATCGAAAGTAGTAACAATGATACCAATATGTGCGAATAAGAGAGAAACCCCTATAATTATTGTCCTCTATGTTGCGTGTGCAACGAAATACAATTTCTACGAATTATTTGTCACTCTGACGTTATTTTCAACTTTATTTACTCTAGTACGCTGTTAAATCAACCCCCCCCCCCCCCCCCGGATAAGACATTAATTTCCATCTAGTGCGTAACGCAAACCAAGTAGTTCCACTGTTGGAAACTAGATGGCGCCAGTATCTCCATCTCCAAAATCCAAATACTATCTCCTTTTTTTTTTTTGAACGTATTTTTTCTTTTACGATTTTACGATATCGATTCTTGTTCGACTATTTCAAGGGTTGTGATGGGTTTTAAATTACACCGCGTTCTAATATAGAAATAGATTACGCATTTATATTTGGCAGAAAACCAACAAAATATTTCTTTTTCCCCCAGAGAGTTAAAATTACCGCTTGGGTCATTGCGAATCACCTTGACCCGTATCTAAAATTATTCGCACGCTGTACAGCTTATTTGGTTATTCGGAAACAAAACCCCCTTTCGCTTGATTGGTCGTAATTTTTTGCACCTTCCCAAGGTGGTATAAGGGGTATCGGACCTTCGCTAATAAATATTCAGAGACAGCCTCGAGAAATCTCATGCAGCAAATGCGGAGCGTAATGCCCCCCCCCCCCCTTTCGCCCGCGCCTATCATGCTAAAGAAATTCAGCTCTTTCTCTCCCGCCCCCTCTGAATTTTATTTCTTCTAGCCTACCTTGTTTGCATAATAGAAAAGATCCCTTTCTGCGTCTGCCTTATACGTCAGATCATAAGTAACTTAAAAGTTGGTAGTATGACTTCCTCCCCTATTCTCCCAACGCCAATTTTTTAATTATAGTTTATTTTCGTCAGGCGCGTAGGAACGTTTTGGATTAAGGGGGGTACAGCTGGGATGCTAAATTTGGCGCCCCCTTCATTGGCAAGCTTTTTGCGCCCCTTCTAAAACAATTTGGCCCCCTTTCCAATTTCACGGGGGGTAAGTTGTGCCCCTGTACCTTCCCGTTTCTACGACACTGGTTTTCGTCAAATAAACCGTGACTGTATAAATCATGGCGTTTATTCCGTTAGCTGTTTACAAATTCTTTGGTAGTGACAGCTAGGAGCAACAAACACAGTACCCCACACAAGGAGAACGCAACGCGTCAAAAGTCGTTGATTTTCTTGTGTACATTTTTCATTGCTTAGACTCATTATCGCCTTCTGCCGTCGGAAGGGGAAAATTCGGAAATTGTCTTCCCCCCCCCCCCCCCGCCCGTAAAACGTTCAGCGAATAGGTTCGTCCTATGAAATTTGTACACAACCCTGCGTTAGCGTTCTCCTCGTGTTTGTTGCTCCTAGCTGGCAGGTAACCGTACAAAAATTAACTGTTTGCAAAGTAAAAATATGGTAATTTAAGGTGTTTCCAAAGAGTTTGCTGTTTCGAATTCGCAATAGTTCTATATGACAGATTATTTTTATCCGATATAGTTCAGTGTCATACTTATGGCGATTATTTCGCTTATGGTGTGATGACTCTCGGCTCGGATCGAACCCACTAAGCGCTGCAAAATTATTCTTCGGCAAAACGTGTACCTAAGAAATTCCAAATTGATATGACGAGCTTTTCGAATTATTATGCACCCCCCCCCCCCCCCTTTATCGATTTAATGCCATTGTCACGTCACATTAATGGTATAAATGACGTCGTAATCAAAGTTGTCTTCTTACGCGTCCGTAGTTTTGTACAATACCTAACTAACATAATGTAAGCGCTTTTTCGTCGCTATTTCCCGCTATTTCGTACGGATGAAAAAGTGGTCGCGTGTGTATAGATGATAACGGCGTTGTACTCGGCGGCTTGTTTAAATGACGCAATGCAGCAGAGGCACGGCCAATTATTTAGTTGACCATCATTGGGAATTGAAGACCACGCCCTTATTTGTAGCGCCGTCTATCGGGTTTTCTCCCCCATTTAACGCGGTTTGGTTTATTGTGGATTTAACGTCGCGTCTCCTATATAAACATGTTTTTCTCGGCGTTCCATATCGTAGACCAACCAAAGACGGCTTTAATTTCCAGAAATCCTCCTCGTAACGGAGCGTGAGACGTTCCATGTGGGCCAGTATTCCTCTCTCTCTCTTCCTTCTCCATTGACTCTCCGCCAGGATCAAACGCTCGCGCTATTGAACGGGGGCCACTCGTAAACGTCCCAATCGCGACGGTCCACTTCGCAGGGCCCCCAGAGGTCCTATAATTCCTATAAAATCCTGTATTTTCAAAAATGTCCTATAACATCCTATATTTTTAGCAAAATCCCCCAAAAGTCCTATAAAATCTTATAATTTTGATATTTTGCCCATTTCAAATCCAACCACTCGGTTAAATTGCTAGATTTAGCTATAGGATAAATTCCTATACCAAGTCATTCTAGTCTATACTTTGGTTATTGTTAACATGGTTAGCTACTAGTATAATTTTGTGATAAAATGGTTAAATAGTTCATATTTTTTAAGTGAAAATCAAAGATTTATTTCTCTAAATATAGATTTTGTTTTTAAATGCATAAAGTTAGTAAATGAAATAGCATATATAGTCCTATAAAATCCTATAGTCTTGTAAAAATAGTCCTATAAAGTCCTATATTTTTAGAAATATAATCCTATTTTTCCTATAAAAAAATTGAAGATTTGAGTGGAGGCCCTGACTTCGTTTTGATACGGTAGCGTTTATACAAAAATCCAACCCGCGATGTGCCGACGCGTAGCCTACCGCGTTGAGGTACAATAACCTATAGTAATAGTCGAAAAGGAAATACCGCCGCAAAATGGAATATCAATAAAGCGGCACCTTGTGGAAGGACCCCTTTGGATGCGGGGGAGGAGCTGTCACGTGGGTTCGCTCTCGTCTTCACCCCCCCCCCCCGCATCCACCCACCCCCCTTTCTGGAGATCTGCCTCTCTCCGGCCCCTGCAATTTCTCTTTCTCCGCACTTACTGGCTCTTCCTTTCTTATTCGCGGCGCTTGGTTGAATACGGAGCCCCGAATTCCTAGCGGCTAATGTGACGTCTGGCGGATCGTCTGCGGCGCAACGCTCGCCCGAGTGCGGCACTGTGTCGGCGGCGCTTCGACGAAAATTAAAATAATTGGAACGAGTTGTCGCTCAACGTTTGTACAGAAGTCACAGCCATTCGCGCTGCCTGTGACGCGCGGGGAAAATCTGTAGCAACGCAGCGTTGTTCCCAGCGCCGCTTCAGCTGCCTGTTCCCACGTTTGCGATTTCCCGTTCGCTGTAAAAAAAAAACACATTTCCAAATTTCGGGCCTAACTCGTACGATATCGCAAAAAAATATACCGTATTTTTGAACCGCAAACGGCTTTTGTTTTTTCCCCATTTATTCGAGACGGTTCGTCGAATCCTGCGCTGATTATTCAGGTCTGTTAAACGTTTGTTTTTCACTGTCTCCAGAAATCCATATTGACCGGCGTTTCGGCTGCGTATCGAAAACTTAGACGTTGTTTAGGTTATCTTCTTATTAATATAATTGGCGATTGTTTACTTTTATGTCCCTAGTACACCCCCGCCCAGCTTGCCTAGTAGGAGTTCTTTTTCCTCGTAATATATTCGTTTTTGTATCACGATATTACTTATACCTTGATGATTTTCTTCCTGAGTCATAGCCGTGTACTTTTAGACGAGTTATGTTATATTTGCTTTGTAAATATGCATGCTGGATTGCTGTAATTTTCCGCGTTTTTATTCGTATGGTAATTTCTCGTAGTGACTTGATAAATAGATGTTTTGACTCTTTACACTCGGATACCCCGAGTTTTAAATCATCGTATAACTCTGACGTATTTTTAGTTGAAAGTACTTGATTTCGTTAACGAACATTGTAACTTGGGCTACATTAAAGCTAGAGTTAAAAACGATTTCGTCATACAATCGATAGATAGCGATAAAAAGTAATAAAAATTCAATTACCCTTTATTTTCTTGGAAATTTTTAAAACTTCAAAAGTCGATTATTTTTGCAAACCCTTTTTTTCAAGTTAGGATGTTTTAAATTCAGGTAACGACTTGATATATAACATGGTTTATTTAAATGAAAGTGAAAGGTTTACGCGTTTGTATCAGAGCTCTCTACATGTCGCGTTATAGTAGAGGTTAGAGAAAAAGCCGGGTCTGGCTTTTTAAGCCCGGCGTATGTTGGCAAAGGAAGATGGTTTAATTTTAAAAAAATGGTGTCGTGTCATAGCGTTTTAAAGAAATTTTATTTTTAGCCCATAACCTCTCTAGTTTCTATGTAGTTCAAAGAGAAATATAATTTCTAAAGTACTCTGTCTAGTATACCTTTTGAATTTACGAAAAAAATTGCTAAAAAAATGTCTTTAAATTATCAAACATAACTTCTACCGTTAATATTAAGAAGGTTAATATTAACTTTCATGACGTTGGTTAAATAAAGAAGGGGAAAGATAATGAAACTAGTTATTCTTAAACGTGCAGTCTTAGAAGCTTAATAAACAGGCACGAACGGTCAAACTAATTTGGCCTCCCCCAAAAAAAGATAATTTTTTTTAGCAACCTCAAAAGAGTGAAAAAAATGCTGTTAAAAATTTATCTCCGAGCCGTAACACTTCTTTGACGTTTTGCACGTATGCGGCCGCACCACTGTTATTAAAACGGGTCTTGAGAAGAAATTGGGGTGGTTATTGCGATGACGTAACAAGCGATAATCGCCTCTGATTACCGTAACCCCCCCAGCTCACTTATATTAGTCGAAGGTGTTTTTGGTTGGTCAAAAACGTGTGTGGAAAACTACCCTTTAAATTTTTAAAGAGCTATTTCGTGTCTTTCACTATGCCCTGGAGAAACCTTTCATTTGGTAATTATACCGAATTGATTTTTCATTTCATTTGTGGATAGTTTTGGAATGCTTATTAAGGTTTCGGTTTATATCTGTAAATAGCATTTTAATTGATAAAAAAATATAAATTTACGCACTAAGGACTAAGATGGAATTTATATTGAAATATTTAGCCGGTTAAAAGGGAGTAAAAACTAAATCGAAAAAAAATAGTCTGCGAACACACGCTATAGCTAGTTTTTAACGTAACTAGCGCCAATCACTCCTAGCGTCTGATAAACCTGTAGGCAGAAATGTCAAATTTGCTGTTAATTCGTCCTACGCCTTGTCACACTCAAAGATGACGTATTTGAGGTCCTAATTACGAAGTCTGAAGTTGTCTTAAAGTGTGTGGTCATTACAGAATTGTCTCAGTAAAAATCTAAAACGCGGAAGCTAAAGAACTGACACGGTTATTTTAAACGTATGGTATTATTTTATTGCTTTTAATTTTATTTATACGGAATATTACCATAAATAACCCATTCGACCATTCGAATTCGAGCTAAAATTCATAGACGCTGACTGTGAATTCTCATTACCCTAACGCGCGTCAGAAAAAAGCCAAACTTGTTAGTAATCGTCCTTCGCTCGAATAAAAATGAATGTTTTCTGCGGATATTTAGAAGGCAACTTGTATCATTGTTTATTGAAAAATTTGTCGCCCTCGGGAAGGACCCCACGGGGCGTCGGGAGACAGCCGAGCCTGTGTTCGATTCGCCCTCCGAGAGTCGTCGTAGATTTCGAGTCGCGATCCTTTACGCATAATGAGTCTCATTCAATATTTATATCCGCGCACTCCGCCGAATATAATTAGACAGAGAGTGGTTCTGATCCTTCTTTCTCCGCTTGTACGCGTACTCCAACTTCGAAGGACTTCGAACTGGCGCGCTTAGAATCACGACTTTTTCACGTCTGCTCTTTTCTCTCTTAATTGCTTCCTTAATTATCCAAAGTGAGCCGACGTGTTCCACGTCTATATCGCCTTATTATTTTCGACATGAAAATAACATTTTTTCCATTATTAGGACTACATTTCAATTCGGGGATTCCCATTGGGTGCCTATATTCCCTAAAAGACCCTATTTATTTCTGCAAGGTCTCTAAACTACCCCTAAAAATGGAATTTCGTTCCTAAGCCACCCTTAAATCGCGATTTGATAAAGTACCCTATTTTCTACAAATCCTGGGAAAATCACCATCGGCTTAAAATATATTTTTTATACTTATCGTCAAGGACAGTTCACGATATGGTCAATATAGATACGCGGTAGTTAAAAAACTCAGTATACAAGTAGCTTTGTCGGACATTCCCGAAGGGGGTCAGACTATGTAAAACTTCAAAGCTGGTAAAACAAGGGTTGCAATTAATCTTTTTAGTTTACACAGTGCCACGTAGTTTCCAACGCGAAAAACTCAAATAGCTGGATTATCAATATCCAGCAGTTTGAGCTTCTCGCGTTAGCCGCTACGTGGTTCTGTTTAAACTAAATTTGCCTATTTTTGTACAGTCAAAGCTACATCCGATGCGAGTTTGTGCCAACACAGAACCCCTCTTGTCTTCTGCCAGATTTAAATAATTTATTTTATTTATTTTTTTTTTTTAATTGTAAGTTTTTCTATTTTCCAAATATGATTTGGTTCTTACCCTATTTAATCGTGGAAATCGTACCTTAATTATTTTTCACATTTAGCATAGCCCTGTAAATGTTCCATTCGTTTGTTTAGACATTAAAAGGGGCGTTCGTAGGTAATAATTTCCCTCTAAATATGTAGCTTCGGCGTAGGAAGAGAGTCTGATTAAGTGAAAGGGTAATTCGTTCTAAACGCCGGAAAGGACTTGACTCGAAAACAATGAGGACGATTTACTGCCATCTCCCTCCGCTCCCCCCTCACATCGTCCTCTTTCGGCTAATGACAATTGTAAGGGTGCTTCTTCGGTTTCTGATTGGCCTCGATAAGCGGGCGGAATTGGGGGCTGGCGCGTGTCGAGGAATCGTCTTGCGGACGCGCCTGGACGCTTCGTCGGATCCGAAGCTTCCTTTCTGTTTATTCTTGACCATCGTCCCTCTCCGGACCGAGCAACCGAAATGGCGGCTAAATTGCTTAAGCCTCGCGTGTAAGGGTTACGAATTGATCACCTAAATGCTGCGCTCGGTTGCGACCTTAGAAAGGGGAAAAGGTCTAGTACGAAATGGGAAAAGAAATAATTATATGTAGTTGCGAGTTGAAGCTTGAATTCGATGTACCTGTGTTATGTCAATAGTCACGAATGGATATTCGATTTACGAATGACGTCACCGAACTATTTCAAAAGAAGTGAAGTCGCGAATAATATCAAAACGCGAGACAAAATTTAAAAGACAAAAAACACCTAAAAAACGAATACAATGGTGTCGCTATGGTCTTTTATGGTAAATGAAATGTGTATTTTTTAAAAACTAATGTTTTCTTTCTACGGTTGCAAAACTATAATTCAACAATGACTTTAGTGATATTCTGCGTGTCTATTTTTAAGATTTAACCTCCAAGACCACCTTTCAATATTGGAAATATTTGATTTTATCTCGAACTCCCAATGACGAGTTACAAACGCTATTTATCAACAACTACTTCAACGATTTTCGTGACATTTTGCGCATGGGTAGAATGCAACGTTCCACCTTAAGCAATGAGCTTCAATTTTTGACCTTTTACCTTATATATTTAAGGTCAGATGTCACGGAAAAATCTCAAACAGTTAATTAAACTAAGAAAAGCACTTAGTTGAATAATTCTACTGCATTCCGCAACAGAGTAAATAAAATTTATTTCTTCCAGTGACAGTCAGTTAATTAAACTAAGAAAAGCACTTAGTTGAATAGTTCTACTGCATTCGGCAACAGAGTAAATAAAAAACCACTATGTAGATAATTTATTTCTTCCAATGTTCTCATTTAACTGAATATGTTCTCGGTCAATCGGAAAATCTTATTCTACTCTGTCAATTGAAGTTGACAAATCTTCTTATCCAACCTATTTTTTATGGAACGAAAATATTTGGTTACATTTTTTTCGTAACATAACAAAAGCCTGGTTCGCAACGGCAAATAATATTTCGTCATGGACTAAGAACCTAGGTTGGACTTGCCTGTCCCGGTTATTGGGACACGGTAGTCTTGGCCTAAATCGGAAAGCCCGTTGCCTTACGATAGCCATTTCGAATCAAGTAAATAAGCGTTTAAAGAATTCCTGTTAAAGTATCTCAACACTGCAACGACACCATATTTGTCCGAAATGAATTAAAATTTGCAGTTAATTCATCGTATTAGTTTTTTTTTCGTGCCAGTGAGTCCCATCAGAATCTTCGTCCATGGTTTTTCTATATTATCGTCTTCTTTGATAGCGCGGTCGAAGGCTTAGCGGGGAAACGAGAAAACAGTCTGGAGAGTGAGAGAGAAAGGCTGCGGAAGATGGAGAACGGGGAAGAGGGGGTACATCTTCAAATATGTCCTTTCCCAGTTGCCCCCTCGTTTTCCGTTTACTCGCTCGCGGATGAAGCGTCTCTCCTTGAGGCGTTTCCATGGCTACCGAGAGAGAAAAATTCTGGGAAACGCGTTCGAATAAGCAAATCTCGTCTCGTTCCGTTTGTTCTACTCGGGCGATTCCCCAAACCTCTTTGACTAGAGGGACGTTGGAAGAGCGAAATAGGGGGGCCAAACGAGGCCGAATATCGATATTTTGGAGAAGGGGGAAAACTCGCGCCCAAATCGCTCTTCGGAATTCGTCAATTTGTAGGTCAAAACTTTCTACGCCCCCGATACGAGTTCTTATCAAAACGCGCCTCTAAAAAGGGGGAAACATTTTTCGTTCCGCTCCAGAAAGCGGTTTTTTTTCCTTCAAATTTTAAAACTTTCCGCGTTGGCTGTGTACCTGGTTTTCCGAGAATCTATACGAAATTGAGAGGAGAATGAAAACGAGGTTGGTCTTCTTAAATCGTTTTAAAACCTCGACGGTTAACGATCCAATTATTTCGGTTGGAACTAATGAAACGGCTAATTTGAAACGAACCAGATATTCGGAATTTAAACGACGAAGGACGACAAGCGAAACCCGTTCCATTAAAATGATTAGCGCAACCATTAACCCCGAACTTCCAAGATGGAGAATCGTGCTAGCCCCCTCGCCAATCTTCATCTTCCACGTCTGCCTTCGCGAACGATATAGACGAATACCGAGTCTTTCAAATTTTAGATCGAATTCGAGCCTTTATTACGCGGCTTTAATCTTTATTAGCCGGTCTGAAGGAAAAGGGTAATCTCTTTTATTATACCGCATCCGTCAGCTCCTCCTCCGTCCCAGCTCTCCGCATCCCTCTTCTCCGTCGCTATGGCAACAGACCGGGCCGCTCTTATCCTTCCTCCGAGGGGGTGATGGCGGACCTCCAGGATTGGGGGGGGGGAGCCGGGAGTGTTAAGTAAATGCGGATGAACGCGGGGGGGGGGGCAGAGCCTCCGCGCTGGGAAATTGACCCCGCATCAGTCTCTACCCCCGCCTCCCGTAATCTGCACGTGATGAGAAGGAATTAGGTACCAGGCTGCAACGTCGGCCGTCTGTCGTTGATTACGAGGCCATCTATAGGATTCCACGGCGCTTTCGGACGCGGCTTTCTATCGTCTGTAAGGCTACGCGAGTGGCCCTTTGCCGCTTGCCCGGCCTTCTACTTAACTGCCTATTGCTAACGACTCCACTTATAAAACTACTAAAACTCCGCTGCCTTTTTATCGGTTCTACTTCTCTCCCGCGCGCGCTCTCGTCCGCCTTTCAATTATTCGCATTTCCCAACAGAAATTTCGGTCGTTAGCCTTGAAGCTAGGCTATTTCGCGTTTGTTTGCTTACCTCCGCCCCGCAATAAAGCTTCATTTACAAGGTATATAGTCGATGTAATACCGTTTTATCAATTGATCCATCGTAAAAACAACGCGACTTTATCTTAGGAAGGTTTGAATATGGTACTAATAATAATAGGCGATTCGGTAGACATTTTTATATTTTTCGGTCGAATGTTTGTCGTCCGCTTCTCCTTGGATTAATTATCGCGCATGGATATTCCGGTCTCGTAGAATTTCCCTGGCTGGTGCAAAACATTTGCCAATGGCACTCGAGCGGCAAGGAAATGCAAAACTATATCTGCGCAAGCGCGAAAAACGGAGCACATCTAGATTAATTCCGTGGCCCGTTTTTCGCGTTTGCGCAGGTATAGTTTGGCATTTTCTTGCCGCTAGAACGCCATGAACAACCAATTTGTGTTTTAGCTGAACCGGAATATCCCGGGGGGTTAATTAATTCCACGTTACTTCTAAGCTCACTAGGGTCAAAACGGCGCGATGGTGAGCGTCACCTTCTCATTTGAACCATCTATTAACCCAATACATTTTTGCGTCGACATTCGCCGTCACGGAATTTTTGCTTTATTGAAAATCAGCTTGGATTTATTTTTGCGCCTTAAGGGTGAAGACTACAGTGGCCATTGTCCACTTTCGCGCTATTTCAAGCTGAACTCTTTTAATTTTGTATTTTAACTTATAAAATTAATATTTAAGTGTTGAACAGCCTCTTTAGTGCTTAAAATAATTTTTACAATTTTAAATTTAAAAGTAATTAAGTTATTACGTTTTAATCCGGACCCCCGGAGCTAAACAAGTTGGGCAAGCGGCCAAACTACCCTTTAGTTAGGACCTTATATCTCGTTAACTATAACTATAAATATTAGAATTATCAAAATTATTTTAAGCACTAGAGGAAGGTTCCGCCTAATAAGAAAAATGTAATTCAATGATGTAATTGTTAAAACAGAAACGTTCAGCTTGAACGAAAAAGAGGCTTTTACTGTATTCTTAAAGGCTGGTTTCCACTAGAGCAAAAACGCGTCAGCGCTCGCATTCGCGTTTTTTTTGCCCTAGTAAAAACCAGCCCTATTTTGGTTGTTTTCAGTGCTATCTAGGGGGAGGGGGAAGAGTATTTTAAACAAGGGTTTTACTCTCTCAGATTAGGAACTACCTAGTATCGATTTATCTTTTCTTTTAACTTGTTAGAAGATTAAAGCGAATTTTCACGGGCCATTTATCATAACTTCAAAAACTGATATACCTTTTTCGCGTCCTTATTATTCTACATGTATTAAAACCTTCTCTTCGAGTTAGGCCCGGCGAAGTTTGAGCTGGGATTTAAAGTTAAAGGAGCGTAATTTATAATGGTCGGAGAAGGCTGTCATCCGCAAACGTGAACTGAAGAAGGCGGATGTAGTTTTGCCTAACCCCACCCTGGGCTCCATCTTTAAAAAGGGATCAAAGAAAATCCCCCCTCCCACCCCCTTTTTTTTGTTATCCGCCCAAAATACGTTATATTCCCATAATAGACTTTGTTATATTCTTAAGTTCTTCTGTATGTTCAACCAGAAGTATATAATATATATCATACGAGAGAAGTATCCATCTGTAACCTGTAAATGATATTTTAGCGAAGCGGGGTTGGCACTTTTTTTTAATAAAAAATAAAATCAATCGATTTGTTTAATAAAAATCAAATCAATCGATATTTTTGATTTTATTGATTTTTATACAATGGCTTTCCTGTATAATTAACGACGGGAATCCATACCTCTACTTGGAATGCTTATCGCGGCAGATTTTCGTCTCGATGTGGTTAGTGGTTTTTTTACGTCACTATGTTAACTTAACAAACAACTAACAAGGAGACGACCCGAGGTGTTACACACCGATTTTTTTTTATGTTGTCAAAAACATTTTTCGTTGCCATAGTAAAACCGTTGCCCATTGAATAAATTCCCTTTAGGATTTTTCAAGTTACATGAAGGTCCAACAAGCCCCCGAGTTTGAACGAAATCGGTGTGTAACACCTCGGGTCGTCTCCTTGTAAGTGAGAGTGGAGCGCGCGCAAAGGGGATTTTTTCTCTCGTAGGCGGGGCCAAAATCGTCAGAGTGATCTTACCATACGCGATACGACAGGATAACCATTCCAAGTAGAGGTATGGATTCCTCTTAACTAAATTTAATTATTAAATATATTTTAGTTTGCTCAGATTTTCTGTGTATTTTAATTTTTTAAGAACCTATTTTTTCATTTGTTATTCAAAAATACATTGTGTGATTTAAATCAATAATTTTAAAAATAAACATTTGATTTAAATCAGCTAACCCTGTTGCGAAGTAATACCAGAGATATATTTTAGCCGAAATGTGGTGTAAACATCCACGATTCGGAGAGAAATTAGCTTCCATTTGAAATGTTTAATTTTACTGTCCTAGATGGTGACTACACTCTTAATAGAAACACTATATGCTTCTGGCTCCACTTTATATCTTCCCTTATAATAATTATATTGATTGTCGATCGAAACTCTAATCTTTCTTTCGCGTCGGCTGCGGCTCATCATCTCTGGAGAACGCTCAGTCTCCAAACAATGGAGAGTGCGGGATGGGGATGCCAAACGCGTTATGGGATCATCCTTTTTATTAGATCCCTCTTCACTTTCTCTCTCTCTCTCTCTCTCTCTCTCTCTCTCTCTCTCTCTCTCTCTCTCTCTCTCTCTCTCTCGCTTTTATCTTCGCCGCTAGTTTCGCAAACTACTTTAGAAGATTCCCTGAAAGTAATGGAGTCTTTGCCTAGAAGACGAATCCTTCGCCGAAACTCCATTCCTAGGAGAGTTTGTTTCGTCAGGATTTACACGTCACGTAGCTGCGTTGAGCGTCTGAACTGCGTGGTAGTGTTGAAGAATAGCTTTATCAAATTTATCCGCGACTATGTTTGCCCTCTCCATACCTGAGTTTGCTCTTGCCATCATTGATTTATGATGGTTTTTTTAACCTCGGAAAGGGGGACGTTTTCGTGATAAATACCTCGATATTGTCCAAATTTAATAATAGGTAGAAACTGGATGTTATCATTATCTCCCGACTATCCCCACGGGTTTTGGGTTGGGGGTTCTTTCGTATCAACGCGATGCGCGAAGAAATACCCGAAGGGCAGGTCACTTCCTTGATTAACAACGCACCCCTCGAAAGATTAAATCCGATTTAATCGTGATTATTTTGATTAAATTCAATTTAATCACGATTGTGTAGATTAAACCACGTTTAATCATGATTAAAATGTTTTAATCTGATTTAACCATGATTAAATGATTTAAATCTGATTAAAATAATTAAATACTTATTGAAACGATTAAATTGTGATTAGTATGATTAAATCACGATTAGAACGAGAATCGCACAATTGCGATAGAACCATCAATATTAATAATTAATATTAAATTACCGTACTTTAGTTTTGTTTTTATTATAAAATCTCGATTCGACCGATTTTATTGATTAAATAGTGATTAAAATGATTCAATCGTTATTAAAATGATTCAATCGTTATTAAAATGATTCAATCGTTATTAAAATGATTCAATCGTTATTAAAATGATTCAATCGTTATTAAAATGATTTAATCGTTATTAAAATGATTTAATCGTTATTAAAATGATTTAATCGTTATTAAAATGATTAAATCTCGTTTAAATCGTGATTAGTTTTCTAATCTTTATTATCCTGATTTAATCATTATACTATGGTTAAGACGCACCCAAAATGGAAGTGACCTGCCCCTCGGAAATACCTCGATATTGTCCAAATTGAAGAATAACAGCTTTACTCTCCTTTTTGCGTTTTTTCGTTGATTTCGTAATAACAGGAAGTACCCGAATTTTGCCTATTTAGTGTTTTATTGACAAAGAATTTTCGAAAACTATCACGCAATTGGGAGCGGGAAAGAGAAGGATTTTCCTGTCGTTCCAGGGAGCGCGTACCTTCCAGGCTGGCTAATCAATATTGGCTCGTCGCGTTTTACGGGCAATATGGCTCGGCTTGCTTACCAGAGAGTGAACCTCGCAGACGCGTGCTCTCAGTTCAGGAGATCACCGAGGAAAATGTATTAATTTCCCGAGGAGATATATACGCCTGATACGGTTTTATCTTCCCTCGAATGACACGATATTAATACGCGGAGTTCTGGAGACGACAGGGATCATTTTTCGACGCGAGACTGTCCCCAAAATAAATAAAAAAACAGTAGTCTCGTGTTTTTGATCCTAGCCGTTAATTACGGGTACCCTTCTGGGGTCAAGGATGGTTTCCCGGTGGCGTCGGGTTCAGTTTGTCGCGATATACGCCACTCTTATCGCTATTTAAAGTCGTGGTTTAACGAACTTCATGGATTAGCGTTATCAATGGTCTAGAAGGGGCAAAAACAAACTCGGTAGCCTCCACCACGCGTAATTCGAAACGAGGGCAAACTCTAGCTTTTTATATATTGATTTTCGATATCAGCCGAAAACCGCGCCTCTGTTCCCGTCGAATTTCACCTACTACTTACGTTTTCGCGATCGTTGATATGTCTAAAATGTAGTTAAGGCGTGGTTGGTTATTTGATTATAGTTGAAAATGAATTCCCAACGCGAGTCTACGAAGATTTCTCGAACTTGCGGAATCTCGAGGGAAAGTCTCGGTGGTTTTCGCAACTACGTGGGCCCACTGCCCGACGAGTCACCGGCGATGCCGATCCCCTTGTCTTAAGCGACTCAGCGCCCGTGCAATTTATCGAAAATATCGAACTTTTTTGCGGTGGTCAGTCGACGAAATCGGTCAAGCGAGCGTAAGTTATGGAGGCCGAAGATCGCACGTCTGCTACGGCGATCGTCCCCGATCCAGACTCAAATGGGAATCCCGCGAAATCCGGCGATTCCGCGTCCGGCGATAGCCATCTTCTAAGCGTCGATGTGGTACCCGGAATCAGGCGTAGTGCCAGCGAAAGTGTCCTCCGTAAGCGTAGTCTAACATTGGCACTACCCTTCGGCTACTCACCCGTCAGCCAACTTAAGGTGAGGAGGGTTCGAAAACCTCGATCGTTGTAGCGTAATGTTTTGAAACCTTTTGCTAAGCGTGATATTTTCCTCGACAGAGTGTAAATTAACGATTTTATTTAACCATTATAGAAAGAATTGAGCATATCAAGAAGAGGAAGGTTAGAAAAATTTTCTTATAATCTTAAAATTGAAGATTTACCACAATCCTAAAATAAAACGACGTTCTACCCACTCTTATAGTAGGTGCTCTGCCAGGAAAAGCCTGATTTGCAACACATCCCCAACACACCCCAGGTGCCATTCACCGATTTCGCAAGGTAAAAAAATGACATTTCCTTTTTTTAAGTTGGGATTAAAAAAAAATTGATGACTAATACGTTAATCACTTTCGCAACTTACAGGTAGTCCATTGGACAGTCCTCGGAACATGTCTCCGAGCCAACATTTCGCTTTTGTCGCTTCTGGAATCAAACGGGGTGATGGCAGGCGATGGTCCGTCGCTTCTCTTCCTTCGTCCGGCTATGGAACCAACACCCCCGGGAGTTCCAATGTTTCTGTGAGTTCTGATCAAGTGTTTTTATTTTTATACTTTTTTATTTTTAATTTTTGTTCACATATATTGGCTGTTTGACAATTTATTATTTGAACCCGAGATAGTTATAAAAACTAATGGTTGAAAATAATTTTATGATACTAGAAATGAAATATTTCCCTTCTAACTGGACATCTGCACTCAAACGTAGCACATGCCCTGCTTTTAATTTATAAAAATCACATTTTTTCTTTTCTTTAATATTTTTGTCAGTCGCAGTGTTCCTCACAAGAGCGCCTCCACCCTCTACCCCACCAGGCCACCTCGGACCTTGTCTCCTTGGGTGCCTCGCCATTAGCGACTAGTGGAAATTTCCATCACACAAGCACAGCTCCTGCCAATGCGGCTGTCAAACAATTCAGCAGTAATGAAAGCAATCCAGGTTTGGAGGCTACTGAAGTTGAAGGAAGAAAATCTCCACTAATAAGACCCAGGTCTAGAAGTTTGAGGTAGAAATTGTTCGGTTCTTCATTTTTCGTTACAAAATATCAAAAATAAAATGTCCTTTAAGAGGTTGTTAAGGCCCATAAATATAGCCTAACCATTTGCCTAATTTTGAATTATTAATGGGGGATGCTAAAATATTTAGTGTTTAGTTTTTGTTTTAGCTATTTATTATTTTGTTTAACCCATAGCCTAACTTATTAACATCGCGGTCGGAATGATTTTAATTAAATTTTTATAATTTTTTTCTTTTCTTTTTACGTTTTGGCTCATTTTTGCCTGTTTTGAAACTGGCCAATTTTCTCTTTTTCTCTTGTGCTTCACAATTTGGGGGTTTTCGAAAATCATGGCTACAGCCTGGCTTGGCTCTGTCTTGCTCCATTAGAGTAAGGGTTATTTCCTTATTATAAATAGCTACCCTCTCTGTCCTGCCCTGTTCCTCCAGGTTTCCGGGTGTAATGGTTACCCCCTTTCAACATGTTCTTAAATTGCCTTTTATACTGCATTTTGTTGTCTATAAATTCACAATGATTGTTATAGTTTCATATTTATTTGATTGCTCGAGAACTGTGGTTGTTCTACGGTGTTGGGTTGTATCAGAAGTTTATATATCTTTGATGATAGAAGGATCCATCTACATGAAACATGTACCTTTACAGGATTGATAAAGTTTTCAATACACACCCATTTCTCTCTAAACTGAGGAAACTTACACCATATACCATCTGAAAATTTAACTACCAATGTTATTTCTTAGAAATCGATTTTCACTCTGAAATAGTTTTAGAAAAGTGTATTTTGCTCTGTGCTGTTTTTCCTCGGGAAAAATTTTTAAAAAGCAGTTAGAGTATGTGAAAATACGTTTTAAGCGAATAACATAAGCAGTATAGAGAAATGGATCCTTCTCTTGTAATATATACTTCTGATTTTTTGTCAATTTATCTTCTGGGGAAATAAGTAAGGTGTTTCAATAATATTGTACTCTAAAATTGGGTTACTTTAAAGTAGGACTGTTACTTAGTAACTCTGGTTTTATAATATAATTTTTTTTTTAAATTGTATTTTATAGCCTTACATGTATAACACAACTAACATACTAGTACCAATATCTTAGATAAAAACATACACATTTGTTATGTACAAAATTTCGTAATTGTGTAGTAGTTTTCAGGTTTGTAACTGTTGGTTTGTTCACATACACTGTACATTTTATAAAATTGCACAGAATCAGTCTCTTATCACAATCCAAAGTCCCTTAATACTTCTCTATTAAACACTGCTTTTGATGAAGTACGCATACAAATTTTAGTTAATGCCTTGTATTCTTTGTTAGCAGCCCAATGCGTTCACCAGGAATAGATAGTGAAATTATTATGATGAATAATGTTTATAAAGAAAGGTTTCCTAAGGTATATTATATTTAATTTTTTTTTATTTTTTTCTTGGAAAATCGATATTTCAACACATTTTTTATATTACCAGGCAACACAACAAATGGAAGAGAGGCTGGAGAGGTTTGTGAATGAAAATAAAGAAATTTACGCTGACCAATCATCGGATGCAGTTGCTAGATTCGCTCATCACCAGATTGTGGAATTGGCAAGGGATTGCCTTCAAAAGTCAAAAGAACAATTGATTACGCTCGACTACTTTCATGAAATGTCTGAAAGTTTGGAAAAACTAGTGATGGAGGTAAATTATCACAAAATTAAAATATGTTGATGAAATTTAACAAAGTTTTGTCCTTCAGTGTCGAGAAAAATCTCCAGAAGCAGCCTCTTATCTTCGAAAATTAGTCAAAAAGCTTCTGGTGGTTATATCTAGACCAGCTAGACTTTTGGAATGCTTGGTTTGTTTCCATTTTTAGATGATTTTGCGCAGTAACCAACCCAACTAAGTAATTTATATTTTAGGAATTTGACCCTGAAGAGTTTTATCGGTTGTTGGAAGAAGCTGAAGGTCAGGCTAAAATTACTCAAGGAGTCACTGCTGATATTCCTCAATATATTATTGCCAAACTGGGATTAAACAGAGACCCATTAGAAGGTAAAACTCCTTTTCTCTTGATTTATTCAGTCTAATTTAAAAATGCTTTAAGAATGTAAAAAAAATTAGAGTAGATGTGTGCCAAAAATGTTTACAGTTACGTAATAAACCATGGTGAGATTTTTGAATTTTTATTCTTTAATTAGAATTGTCTTGTGAGGGGCTTCTGGCAGATTCAGAACAACAAGATGGAAATGAAGAAAGATCGGATGTGAGTTGCACAATGCCAAAATTTTACTAGTTTAAATTAAAAATAACCATTACATTACGAACTTAGGAATTGGAAAAGTTGGTAAAAACAAAACAACCATCTGAAGATGATTTTGATACCATAAAACTAATTAGTAATGGAGCTTATGGGTAAAACTATAAAAAATTTCCTTTGCGAATGACCGAAATGAGTAATTTAAAATGTTTTTTTTATACTAGAGCTGTATACTTGGTTCGGCATCGGGAAACCCACCAACGGTATGCCATGAAAAAAATAAACAAACAGAATTTGGTGCTTAGAAATCAAATGGAACAAGTATTTGCTGAGAGAGACATTCTCAGTTTTACTGACAATCCCTTTGTTGTCAGCATGTTTTGCAGTTTCGAAACTAAAGTAAATTAACTTTTGACAATTAATTTTAAAATTGTTTTTAAATCTATATTTTCAAATTTATAGAAACATCTGTGTCTGGTAATGGAATATGTTGAAGGAGGAGATTGCGCCACTTTACTGAAGAATATGGGTCCTATGCCGGTGGATATGTCAAAATTTTATTTTGCAGAGACAGTGTTAGCTGTTGAATACCTTCATAGTTACGGAATTGTTCATAGAGACTTGAAGCCTGACAAGTAAGTTAATTTCCACATAATTGAGAGTAAAAAACGAGCTACAATATAATAATTACCTATTTTCAGCTTGTTAATTACAGGCATGGGGCATATTAAACTAACAGACTTTGGTCTCTCAAAAGTTGGGCTAATGAATTGTAAGTTGTTATTTTTTAACTATTATATATGATTAAATTATTGTTTTTCAATTTTTAGTGGCTACTAATTTGTATGAGGGATATTTGGACAGAGAAACAAAGCAATTTACCGATAAACAGATTTATGGAACCCCAGAATACATAGCCCCTGAAGTTATCCTTCGCCAAGGATATGGTACATATTATTCATATATATATATATTATATATATTGCACATAAGAATAGATAATTCATATGTTGAACATTTGTTTTTAGGTAAACCTGTTGACTGGTGGTCCATGGGTATAATTTTGTATCAGTTCCTAATTGGTTGCGTTCCTTTCTTTGGGGAAACACCTGAAGAACTTTTTAGTCATGTTGTTAATGGTAAGACCATAAAATTTTGTACCTGATTGGATTTTATGAACAAGATTATTGAATTATCAAGATGCTGAGATTGAGTGGCCAGACGAAGAGGAATGGCCTGTGCCTGAAGATGCCAAAGACTTGATAACGGGCCTTTTGAAGTATCACCCTATTGAGAGGCTGGGAACTGGAGGGCCTCATGAAATTAAAGAGCATCCCTTCTTCCACGATATCGACTGGGATTCTTTGCTGAGGCAGAAAGCAGAATTTGTGCCAGATTTGGAAAATGATGAGGATACTAGCTACTTTGACAGTAAATATTTGTTGTAGTTTTAAGAATTTGCACCCAGAATTATTTAACGTTGTTCATTGTTATTGCAGCACGAATTGACAGATATAATCATGAGATAGATGATTCTGAGCTTGAAGACACAGACGATAGCTCTATCTTTGGTAGCTTCTCTTCTTGTTCCCCCCGTTATAGGAAAGTTTATTCCAGAGTAGAAAAAGAATTAGAAGAAGAGAATATGCTCAGGGTATGTGTTTGTTCTTATTCCTCATAATTAGTACTGTCAGAAGTATATATAATATAATTAAAAGAGTATCCATCTAGGCTATAGAAATTAACCATGTACCATCGTATTATCAATGTATAAATTACACTACATGCTTAATTTCCATCGATATTTTAATCAGTGTAACGTAATTAGACCCAATCCTTTCGGAAGGTACAAAAAATAATTTTAATTAATATTAGGAAGACACCTCTCTCTAAGAGATATATTATGCAATTCTAGTTTATTTGTAACGTCAATTTTTACAAATAGCTTGCAAAAGAGGAAGCTCATCGTAAAATGAGCTATACCAGGGGAGATTCAATTCAGTCTGAATATTTGGATAGTCCCTTGTCTAGGATGGGAAGTTTGACGGAAACTCCGGAAGACAGTAGCTTAAAGGATCACTTCTCATCTGTTGACAGGTGTGTTTTATTTACTAAATCTAAAGATTTTTTGGTTGTATTTTTAAAAATACTATACTTGTAGTGGCAGATTAATTAAACAAGGCCCAGCTGCTCAAAGTACACCTGATAGCTCTCAAACCGAGTCTGAAGAAGTTTCACCTCAAATCATGCGTCGCAGGCGACCTCCAGTCAAAGATGTCCTTCCCCGATTCTCAATTAGCATGGAAGATGAGAGAGCTTCTTACTTAGCCACTACTCCATACCTAGGAACACCCACTGATCAACACAAAGAACTCTCGCCAGTTGACGAAAGAGAATATAAAAAGTAAGTTTCCAATATCTCACCGAAGCAGATCGTGCGCTTCGTTTCAGAGACAGCGCAATGGACCTCTGATCGAAGTGGTAGGTTGGGCTTGACCCAACCACCCAACCCCCTAATAATAATAATAATAATAATAATAATAATATTTATGTTTCTTTTTTATACTCGCTTCTACTTTCAGTATTTAATTGATATATTCTTTAATTATAGGCAAAAGGAAGAAAGGAAATCCTCGTCCACTACAATAGTCGGTGGTGGTTTTACTCCCAGTAGCAGCAGCAGCGGAAATAGCAGTGGCAGATCAAGTCAAGAAACTACTCCATCTCTGGCTACAAGGATCAATATTCTTCCTTCTGGAGTTAGATCTAGATCAGTAATTAAATCTGCCTCAGCTTCGGGATTGTCCCTCATCATTCCTGCTGGTATTTTTTTACTTCTGTGAATTTTTATTATATCGCATCAATACCAACTTAGAATTGAATTTTTTTTTGTGTAGAAGACAGAGCTCCCCAGCCGTTAAATTCTCCTGGTGGTTCCAGTACAAGTTCCAGAGACACTTCCCCAAGTCGAGAAATGAATCCGCTAATAACACAATTAAAACCACCTATAATTATTCGTAGAGGGCCGAGAGGATTTGGGTTCACGATAAAAGCTATCAGAGTGTATTTTGGTGATACTGATGTTTACACCGTTCAGCATCTTGTCATGGTGAATTCTTTTCTTCTTTCTTGCTTATTTACTTTGCCTTTCAAGTGTCTAGTTTTTTAATGTTGTGCAATTTTTTTAGGCGGTAGAAACAAGCAGTCCAGCTTTTGAAGCTGGTTTAAGGCCTGGCGATTTGATAACGCACATAAATGGCGAGCCTGTACAAGGATTACTCCACCCTCAAGTTCTTCAGTTGGTGCTCTCGGGAGGGGACCGTATCCACATCAGGACAACACCCTTAGAAAGTACAACTATAAAAACTGGTGGTCGCAAAAGAAATCCCTCTCTAAGTAAAATGGCCAAAAGGCCCCTCTCAAGGCACAGGAGGTTAGCTGGTGCTCAAACCAAGAGGGATTCGGATAAAAAGAGGAGAGCATCTCTGTTGCGTAGACTCAGTAGCAAACGAGCCAGTGCGGAAATGCAGCAATTGGCCAACTCAGGTTCCCCACCGTGCTTAACACCAAGCCGCAGTTTGCAGTCGCTGAGTCGTACTCTAGGGTCAACCAACAAAGACAGTTTGCCCGGTTCACCAACTCGTACAAAGAGCCCCCGTTCTCCTCCCACTGCTGCACGACTGTGCTCTCCTTCAGAGTCTTCTCATTCTCCAGGAAATTCTTCGCAGAGCAGCTCCCCTGGCTCTAGCGTACCTAATTCACCCGCTGGCTCTACGCATATGCCACATTTTCAGAGACCCAGCACCCTTCATGGGCTAAAACATAAACTGGCTCAAACTTTTCGTTCTCCCAGGCGAAAATCTGTGGGACACATTCCACTATCTCCTTTAGCGAGAACTCCATCGCCGTCTCCCCTGCCTTCTAATTCTCCAACCAGGTCCCCCTCACCTTTAGCATTCCCTCTGGTTCACCACCCAGGTAGTTCGCAAATGACTCAAAGTTTCCCCATTTTGAAAGGAGCTTCAGCAGGAACTTTAACTCCTGGTAGTACTTCTAAGAAATCATTTATGAGGCCAAAAAGCGCCGAACCAGGATCACCTTTACTGAGGAGGGCTCTTTCGCCAGACAGATTGCATCCTAAATCGGCGGAGAATAAATGTAAAAGGGAATCGTACGCTGGCCAAGCATCCCCTTTGGCTCTAACATCATCTCCATCAACTTCAAGCCGGTCTCATTCAGTTTCTGGTTCCACACCTTCTCAGGCAACAAACTTTTCAGGGCTGACTATATCCAGCGCTATGAAAAGTAGCTCTAAGCTTTTCAAGCCTCTCTCAATTATTTGCAAGGCAACTGAAGGCAGGAAAAGTTCTTCACCTTCTCCAAATCAATCTTTATCAAATTTATCATCCTCCCCGCTTTCGAAATCCAATCCAGTCACGGATAAGGAACCAAGAAAAACTGGTGCCATATACTCAGAGCAATCTAAAATGGACAGTTCTTCATCTTCTTCTTCGTCTTCAGTGGATTCTACCATGCTTCCACCCATTAATCCATCCTCTACTGAAATAAAAGCCAAATCTCACTCCTTAGCTAAATCAAACGAAGATAGAGAAAAATCCGCAAAAAGTAACAAAAGTTCTGAAACTAGTTCTATTTCCGCTATTAAAGGTCCTTTGTTAACGTCTTTAAGCGAGTCTAAATCTAAAGTTAGTGTTAGTGATAACTCGGCTTTCACTATTGTAACCAATCCTGGAGAAGAAGTCGAATCTTCAAATTTACCAACCCCGAGCGACATCGAATCACCACCAACTAGCGTACAAGTATCCACTACGTTGGTAGTCTGCACAGTTAGATCTGATAAATTAAAAGACAAAACCAAAAGTGCTAAGACAGAAGCTCAGTTAAAACAAAAGGAAAATGCCACAGGAGTCCCTCAGTCAGTCGGACAACAGTCCTCTAAACAAACTGGAAGAGGAAGTCCCGACAGTAAAAATTTAGGGGGTAGCTCCTGATAAATATTTTTCCATTTAAGTTAGTAACAAATTTTAAAGATTGCATGTACATCTGGATAATTTTTAAAAATGAGTTCTAGAGTAAATTTATGATTTAAAAAGTAAAATTTTTGCGTCATTGTCTGCTGAAATAAATTTATCAAATATGGCAACCATTAACCAAACTATATAAATTTATTGCCTACATAAACTATACATATGACCGAATCTTTGGTTTTAAATTAAGTAGTTAATATTTCCTGTATTTTTTCCTTTCGCCTTGTTATCATTGACATAAATATATATTTGTATATAACACTACTTAGGGTTTGAAAGTGAATGATTTTGTTAATAAATATTAAGAGGTTTATGGAATACTGTTAAGAAATATTTTATAACTTTTGATTAACTTTTCTACGCCATTTTATTTTTATATTTTGAAGATTATTAGTTTTAATTAAAATGATAGATTAAATTTTTTGGAACTAAATAATTGGTTAGTATCTATATAATATGGTTCATTTTATACTGTTAATAGATATTTCCTTACTTTCCTGGATTTTTTTACTTAGTGGTTATTACATTTGAATTACCATCTCACCCCACATTTTGTTGGCCAATTTTAGCCATTCTACATTTTTATATATGTATACCCAATTGTATATATAATAAATTTATCCTTATGGGTTGCCAAAGTTAAGTGCACCCCAGAGTTTTAAAGGGGCTGATACACCATTAGGTAAAAATTAAGAGGGAAAATGCTATCCCAATTAAGCTTTTGATGGAATTAGTAAATTTTTATTTCTTAATTCTTGTTTTTAAATTGTGTAGAATAGTATAAATAATGCCAAACATTTTAAGATATAAACACTGCTAATATTTTTGTTGAAAAACTCATTTTCTTGGAAATTGAAGGGAAACATCTCAGATGGAAATTTTATTTTTGCTTAATAATGCGGAAATAATGTTTTCAAAAATTGTAAATATAAATTGTATAGCGTGAATTTTGGATTGGAAGTTGAATAGTTCCAAAGGTTTGAACACGAGTTAATCTGATTTCATTTTGGTTCATACTTTGACCAGAATTGTATTTATTTAAATATACACATTGGTACTCAAAATGAAATTGTAAATAGGTATACATCTACACCATTTTTCATTTTAATAGTTTAAGGAAAAATATGTAAATATTTCTTTCTGTAGGTAAAATTTTCTGCCATAATTATATCATTTCAGTAATTCTTCCTATAGCTGTTGAATGTCTGAATGTAAATAAAAGGGGAGACAAAAAATGGTGCAGCTCTTTGTAATTACTAATATTGGATGAATTTGTTTCTAGAAATTTCTTCATTATTTCTACATAAATATTGGTGCTTGAAGTATTATCATGCTAAGAAAAACTTCAAATCATTGTTAAAACTTGTTGATTATAGTGAGTGTTAAGATAACTTTTTATGAATGTTGCGTATTTAAAAAGTGTATCTGACATTGTTTGTCTGGTGAAATATAAACAAATTCACAAAATAGATGCGATAGTTAAGTTTCATTTTAACAAATCTACATGTTTGTGTTGGATATTAGATTTTAAGTCTTAAGGTTTGGGGTTGCACAATGGACCACTGGTTGAATGGGCTTATCTCTCGCCCTACCCCCCACTCATTAATAATAATAACCTCATCACAATTAATGATGATCTTACAAACCGATTAGCCAAAACAAATTCTTTGGCTGAGAAAAAAATCATGGAAAAGTGTTTTATTCCTCCTCTATAACAATAGGTGGTTTTTTTCGCCTGTTCTGTGTTTTTTTAGCAGGTTAAAAAGTGTAGCCATATGACGTCATTTTACTTCAATAGGCGATATAATAAAGTAACGTGGTCTTCTTGTTTTGATGGAAAAGGCCACCTTCCACTATGCTTCCATTAGCTTTCCCACC
This sequence comes from Leiobunum rupestre, assembly GCF_980474605.1. Taxonomy (NCBI): domain Eukaryota; kingdom Metazoa; phylum Arthropoda; class Arachnida; order Opiliones; family Sclerosomatidae; genus Leiobunum; species Leiobunum rupestre. The sequence continues at coordinate 15,310,948 of NC_143390.1, forward strand.
AAAGAGCCTATGAATTCATCCGTAGGCTTTAACTGTACTATTTCGTTATCCCATTTTAACAAGTTGAGCAAGCATATCTGACTTTATAATATCGCCTATTCTGTCTTGATGAAAAAAACGAGTTGGAGTAATGGTTAATGGTTATTTATGAAAAGCTGGCCCGTCATGTTTTCGTGAAACCAAATTTAAGCAGACGACAAAGTTAGAGAACACCTTATACACCTCCTTTCGAGGAGGAGTAAAAAGTGTAACCTTAGAGCTCTGGAACAAGCGAACAAAATTCGGGACAGGGTAAATCTTACCCCAAGAACACGGGGTAGGGTAAGAAGAGTAAGGCTATGACGTCATTAACTCTGATTCTGTGTAAACATGATTTCAAGATTCAAGATTTCTTTATTGACCTGTAAAAAATATTACAGCCCTTTTGCAACAGGGCGGCTCACCAAACCTGAGGGAGCGCGGTCTATTTGGCATATATCACATAATGTATCGTATCACATATTATCACAGATATCATGTATTATATCATCAAAGGCTTAGATATTTCATAAGTGTTAAAAAGTGAAAAACTAAAAATAAAATGACATGTTTTTCCAAAATGGCTGCCTTTGGCCTTTTTAGCAGATAAATTATGGCTAGCAATTGACAAAATTCGATTTACTCCTTTAAACCTCCGTTTCCGGTGTAAAAAGAGTAGCCCTAATACTCCGGAACAAGCGAATAGTTTATGGGCCGGGGTAATTCTCATCCCCGGAACAGGCGAATAAAATGTATTAAGGTGAAAAGAGTACACTTTTAGTCCAAGAACAGGTGAAATGAAAACTCCTAATGACAACTTCCGTTTTATCAAAAGAAATTTGCCTTTTAAGATAAAACAAAATTTAAGCAAACGGCAACCAAAAGTATGATTCATTCTAGCGCTGCCAGCCGAATTATTTTCAAAATAATGACGATTGTAGCGTCTTTAAATGCCCTAGCGGCACATTTGGACAACAAACGATCGGAACCATTGAGTTTGGAATATAGTACTTCTAGAGCCACAACTTGTATTTGGTGGCTGGAAGTCCTTTTATGAAATCATATACAAAGCAAAACAGTTATCATCAGTCAGTAGCGTCATCTACCGCAAGCTAGCGGTGAGAGTAATTTAAGCTAGTGGCGCTATCTACAGTCTACTAGCGTGAAAGGAGTATAAGCAAACAACATTTAATAAAAATTATATTTTCTTGGAAAGATAGGTGACGCCGCCAACTTATGATTACGATTTCGGTTCGTAAATGATTTCCAGAAAGTGTTCCTTAAGACCCCAACCACAGCAGATATAAATTGAGGCTCTAGAAGTACTATATTCCCAAATCAATGATCTGAGCTGTGATCATTCTGTCATTTTGTTTGAACTCAGCTAGCACGCGCGTCGTTTTAATTTCCGTCCTTTCCGAATTTGTCGGTTTCGGAAACTTCCATTTAATCTGCGTGTAATATAAAGTTGATTTTAGGTAGATAATAGTTAATTATCTTTCATCTACATTTCAAATATGGTAAGGATTTTAATTATTTAACAATTTCGTAGGTTAATTTAAGCCTATGCCCAAGTTTCTGGGAATTTGGGAAATGGCCTTTAACGATAGCAAGCCTGCGTCAATAATACCACTCATCTTATTGTTCTGCCTTTTCTTGAAACAATATTTTAATCTAATATATTTATCGTAATACTTATAATTCAAACCTACAATAATTTTGAGTGTTTAATATTTCCAATTTGAAAGAACCATTTTCCTATATTTGGGCCCATAACATGTTTTTCAGGCAGAAACTGTGTTTGATGCTTATGGCCTTTTGAAAAAAATTTATGGACTTGAAGCTGAGAGGGCTTATACCTATAGAATATTGGAGGAGTAAGTATTGATCAGTATTTAATTTCTTTACCTTTGATATTCTTAAATCGTAATAAATGGGTTGAAAACCATGATAACTAGTTTTTCAGAGTTTCACAAGCTTATTGTATAATTCTGTCTAAAATTAATATTCAAGGTTTTAAATCTGGCTGTTTATTTGTCCATATGTTATGTATATAACTGAAGGTTCATTTAAAGTAATTACATGTACTACGTGTCGAAGGCTTTCACCACTGTACAGTGTACCTATGATAAATGGGGTCATTTTTTGCAATTGGTAGCTGCTTTTTTACTCTGAATTAAGTAAGCATATTAGCTTGAGGGTTATTTCTTTTTTTCTTAATAATTTTCTGAGCTGAAGCAATTGAACACTATACTTATCTAAATTTGATTTTGAGAGTTCATTGACATAGTAGTTTTAGCAAAAATTGGTATTTGTGTGCTTATATTTAGAAACTAGGATTGATTTAACTTATTTAATTTATTAATTAATATTATTTTAAATACTTTGGTCTTATTGCAAAATTACATAGCACATTCATCTTAGATTTCCCCTGCTTTTCTCTTGACAAAAGGGACCTCTCACTTGTGATATTATTTTCTGTTTGTCTCACAAGTTGCAGTTCACTGAATAATAATGTATTTATTCATCCCCTACTATTGTACCTTTACTGTTAGTGGCTTTTTAAGCTCAAGGTTAACATAATTAGGGTTGTTAATAGAAAATGGCCCCTCTAACATATTTCTTACTTGTTTTTCCCCCCAAAAATATGGTTTCTACAGAGGTTTCAAAATCTACCTCAATACTGCACCAGACTATGATTTTGTTAGATTTCGTAAATTGGTCAACGAATTAACTCAAGAGTTCAAACGGGTTTCCCAAGACGTAATTGTACTGGAAAAGAGGCTCCGTACAGAGTTTAATAAGCCAGATTTAGCTGATGTTCTCCTAGAAATCCAAGAAAATGAGAAACTGAAACTGGAATATGTAAGATAATTTTTCACTTTTTTCCAATATTTTATATGGTTTTTCCCTTCCTTTATTGGGGGCCTTTATCAAGTTGTAATTTAGGTTCAAATAGATAAAATCATGGAAATTTTCTATTTGGCATGCTTGAGTGTTAATTAGAAACATTGAGCTCTTGCCGGAATTTTAGGTACTTCAAAAGATCTAGATAGATACTACAATGTTGTTACATACTTGGTCGTGTGTAGTCTAGATAAAATATTTTCGCGGATGTATTAATAGAGACCCTACTGATAACAATAACCAAATATGGTGCCAGGATTTCTAGCTCCTGAGCAACAACCCAATATATTCTTGTTTACACAAGCATCTAAAATGTAATTTGATAGTAATAATTTGGAAACATTCAACTTTTCCCAGTATCGTAGGTACTGTGAAAATTCTAGATAGATACGGCTAATTTTGTTAAGAGTTTGTGTAGACTAAAGATTTTTGCGGATGTATAAATAAAGCATCTACTGATAACAAAAAAAATCTGGTGGAAGAATTTCCAGCTCCATTGCAACTGATCATAAAATTTTTTTGTTTAGACTGTCAAATTACATTTAGCTAAACAGTTTCTCATCGATCAACCCAATTCCATTGAGGGACCAAATGAAATCCGTGAACTTAAAAAAGGGTAAGTTTTTTTGAGAAATATTTGCGTACTGCAGCCAAGTATTTCATTCAATGATTTTCAGATTAAATGAAATAATTGAAAGGATAAATGGACGATTTACAGTTTTGCACTGCGTAATGGAGGATTTGTAAAACCATACAAATATTACACCAAGAAAATCTATAAAACAATGCCAAATTTTTGACCAGTCGGCTGCTGTCTTTTCCTTTTAAATGTTTCCTTTTGTGATAATAGGTTTTATTTTATTACTGTGATAGGTGAATGTTTTCTTTGCTAAATAATGTGCTTTTTCATAATCGAACAATTTTGCCTATGACTCTTTTTGGATCTGTAAATGTATCACTTGGAAACTAAAAATAAGACAACATGGTGTAATGGGAAAAATTGAATATTGTGTATTTAATCTGTTAATCTTATTTTTACACTCAATATTAAGAAACTTAAAGCAACAATTTCAAAGAAGAAAAAAAACGCCTAAAAAAAAAGTTCTTTTAACAATTAGATGGTTTGAAACTGTTTCACGCGTACAAAATGTTGCACCAACAACTTTCTTAACTATACACATTTGTGGAGTTTTTTAAACACTTCTTCAAAACCGCGTGATTATTGCACCCACAAGTTATACCCCTTCTGCTTTAGAGGGTTCGTCAAAGTTTTCCACTAGGTCTGTAAAGAGAATAGAAATGAGTATTGCAATTAATTATAGCAAGCTTTACACTTAACAACCTGGCACATCATCGTCATCTTCAAATATAGTGTGGGGCTGGTCTCCAGAAATGCCTGCTGCGCTATGTACACTGGCTAATCTTTTCAAATGCGTTAAGCTTTCAGTTCCCAGTTGATTTAGGATGCCAGGTAACATGTCTGTGATTTCTGTAGAGAGAGTACCCTTATGAATTCCCACTCGTTTAAAGTGATCAAGCGAAAGTACTAATTTAAATTTACGTTTAGATTCAGCATGCCCAGTTATGGCAAAGGTGTTGGCTGGTAAGGAAGCTTGAACTTTGGGATTGTTAAAATGAATTACAGTGCCATCATCTTTGATCATATTAACCTTGAAAGTTAATCAGCATTTAGCATTAGGGAATAGCTATGTAAATTTTGAATTAAACACTAGATCTTACTTCTTCAATACCCGGGATATTGTTTACGGCTAATTTTTTTAAAGAACTTTGTAATTTCTTGTCATCTGTTGTGGCAGTGCGGTGAACAACTTTCTTCTTTCTCCTTGCAGTGCCCTAGTGACAATGTGATTTTTAAATAAAAGTATTCTTAGCGATTTTTACTGCTTATAAAGCTTACCTTTCCACCAATTCGAACTTGCTGTTGAAGTTTGTTTAATTTTTCCGCATTCATTTTGTTGGATTTAACTTAGTTAATTTCTAAAATTTTACAATTATGTTAAGCCCTTTTGAGGAAAACCTCAGTAACATATATTTCACTTATGTAAGGAATATTAATTAAACTAACTTTCGGACATGTAGTGTACAAATGCGTAGAATATATTAATGAATTAATTTTATTATCTTCTTTGTTGTCAGCCTATTTTCTAGGCTTAAGTTAAATCTATTGTATTTAGAGGCCTTGGCTAATGATGCACTGACTCAAGGCAGAACTAAAGGCGTGTTACTTAGTTAGGCTTAACAAAAACAGAAAGTACTACGTTCTCTAAACCTATTTTTTACTCTTTGTTTCTGACATTTTGATTCAAATACGAGAAGTACTTTCATTTAAACATTTATGTTGAAAAATTACACTTACCTTCGGGTTGTTATCTTCTAATTTTGTTTTTTCCAACTGATTCTCGAAACACGAGGAACACGCTGCAATCCCTTCAGCTAAAAAAGAGGCCTGAGGATTGTTCTGAAAATCGCCACTGGGTGTCTCTCCGTAGTTGTAACATTTTACGTTTATTTTTTATTAACTGCCTTTTAGATAATAAATAAATAAATTAATTATTTGATTAATTTTTATGTACTGGACAATTTTTTGTTAATTTTATTTACCCATAGCTATAAGTTTAACAAAATGCCGGGGAAATGGTTAAAAAAAGCGGGAAGGAGCATAATAGTAGGTCAAATGACGTCATAACGGCGGAAGAATCATCCTTCGTAATTTTTTTCGGGTAGTTCGGGCACGTCGGGATGCCGATTGTAGAGCGCGAGACCATAAAAGAAAGTGGCGTTTGAACGCGGAATTCTTTTGTTGACTGGCTCTGGGCATATTTAACGTTTCATTTTCTTCATTTCAATTTGCTTAGTAAATTATGGCTTCAGCGGAATCTCCTGTTAAATCTGCGCCAGGGTAAGTAATTGTCATTCTTTGTGATCCTTCGGTGTTGCAGGAAGCGTTCAGAATCTTTAAACCATAATGAACCCTATCCCTTGGGTCAACGCGTGAAAGTAGCCGACAGTCATTTTGAATAATTTCCGTGGGCGGAAGGGGAGCCAAGCTTACTTAATATTTTAGAGGATTGTAGCATTTATGCGCTTATTTTAGTGTCATGACTTTTGCTAAGGATAACGTTTAGGAATTTTTAATGACATAGTGAAACAACTTAATTTTAAATTGGCCTTTCTTTAATGTTATTAACTAGAGAAATATCAGAGGCAGTGAACCAACTGATCCAAGGAAAAAGACATATGCTAGTGCAAGACTATGTTTCCGCTGTTAGCAGTTTAGAAAAAGCTTGTAAACTGTTTGCTGAATCTTATGGAGAGACGGCCAATGAATGTGGAGAACCATATTTGTACTATGGCAAAGCCCTTCTAGAGCTGTCAAGGATGGAAACTGGTGTATTAGGCCATGCTCTTCAAGGAGGTAAAAATTCGTCTTCTTGATTGTTTGGTTTATTGACTGCGTTTTTGTTTCAATTATTAGTTCAATCTGAAGATGAGGAGGAGGAGGAGGATGAAGAAGAGGAGGAAGGCAGTGACAAGGATTCCAAAGATTCGGATGACCAAGTTGAGAACCCGGACAATGTGACAGGTGACGAAAGTGGTCTGTGTTGACTTTAACACTGTACCCCTCCCCTCAACCCTAGAGACTAACCAATAGGGAATATGATTATATTACTGTAGCATAAAATTTGGCTTTCTTGGTTTGTTGCGTCAGTTACAATTAGGTTATAGTTATTTTTTAGTGTATTGCCAACTTTTGTTATTTTGGGTGTATTGGTTTGCATGGGTCACACGCTTTTTGGCTTTTTGCAAATATATAGGTGAAGAACGTGAACTGATTGTCCAACAAGTTAGTGAAGCTCTCTTGGAGAATGCCTGTGAATTAGAGAAAAAAATGGCAGAAATTAAATCTGGGAAGGAAAAAGGTGGAGCTTCTTCCACAGACAAATCATCTGGTGACAGTCTGGATACAAAGGAAGAAAAAATTGATAACGCAGATACTAAAACCACTGATGAGCCTTCTATTCCTGTTGAAGACAAAACCCAGAAACAATGCGTCTTAGATAAAGCTGTAAAAGAAGAAGCGATGGATGTTGAATTGGTTAAGCCAGTCGGTGATGTTGATATAAAGCCAAAGAATGAAAGTGAGAAGCCGAAAGATGTTGAAACTGGGAAGCAAGAGAAAAAAGACGAAGGGGTTACTACAGATGAGACAAAGGAGAAATCTAGCATTCCAAAGGCTGAAAATGTGATTAAAAAAGATCCTGAACCGGAATCTGTTGAAATGGAGGGGGAAGAACCTTCTAAAGAAACTCAAGATGCCGCTTCTAAGTCACCCGAAGTTCCTATTATTGAAATCACTAAACCTGATGATGATGAAAAAGTGGAAAAACCTACAACTATTCTAAAGGAGGAGATCCAAGGTTCCCGATCTGAGCCAAAAGAAGTTCCTACAAACGATGTTGATGATGAAAAACTTGACAAAAATGAAGAACCAGTTCCAAAGGCTGATGAGAAAAAGATTAACCAAAAAGGACCAGTTCGAGAATCTAATGAGAAAGAGATTAATAAAAATGAAGAACCAGTTCCAAAGGCTGATGAGAAAGAAACTAACAAAAATGAAGAACCCATTTCAAAGGCTGATGAGAAAGAGATTAACAAAAATGAAGAGCCTGTTCCAAAAGCTGATGAGAAAGAGATTAACAAAAATGAAGAACCTCTTCCAAAGTCTGATGAGAAAGAGATTAACAAAAGTGAAGAGTCCGTTCCAAAGTCTGACGAGAAAGAGATTAACAAAAGTGAAGTGCCCGTTCCAAAGGCTGATGAGAAAGAGATTAACAGAAATGAAGAACCAGTTCCAAAGGCTGATGAGAAAGAGATTAACAAAAATGAAGAGCATGTTCCAAAGACTGACGAGAAAGGGATTAACAAAAATGAAGAACCCATTCCAAAGGCTGATGAGAAAGAGATAAACAAAAATGAAGAACCAATTCCAAAGACTGACGAGAAAATGGATGAAGACAATAAGTCTGATGTTCCGGTGAAAGATACCGAGGACCAAACCTCTAAACCAGTTCCTGCCATTGATGATCTCAAACTTTCCATTGATAAATCTTCTGAAGGCATTCCAGAATCCAATAACCTTGAACAAGAATCTTCCATTGATGAGCCAATGGAAACTGATACTGATCTACAAAGTAAGATGCAAGATCAAGAAAAAGGTGAGCTACTGCCAAAAAAGTTAACCTATTCTTATTTATTTTCGTAGCACTTTGGCTTCTTTTATTATTTTGGCTTGCCATTTGCATGTTGCTCGATTTTTAGATTCCCTTCTTTTTTACAAATCATTCCTTTTTACTTCAATTACTTAATTTCCTGGGTATACATAGACTAATTTTTTTAATGGTTTTAGATGAAAATGAGGAAGGTGACGAAAGTGAAAGTATAGATGAAAAATCTCAAGATGAAGCGGCTCCGGAAGACTCAGAGGCAGGCCCTTCATCTTCGACAAATGATAAAGAAAAAGAGGTATAATATAAGTTCGAACTGGTTTGATATTTGCTAACTGCGTTACATTTGGGTTTTAGGATGATGTCACAAATTTACAGTTGGCCTGGGAAGTTTTGGAATTAGCTAAAGTTATCTTTGAAAGGCAGTCTGAGGAGGATGACAAATTAAAAATGAAATCCGCCGAAGTTTTGCTCAAATTAGGAGAAGTCAGCATTGAATCTGAGAACTACACTCAAGCTATTGAGGACTTAAATTCTTGTCTTGACATTCAAAAGAAGCATTTAACCACTGATGATAGATCTATAGCTGAAACGTAAGCTTACTTTTCTTTCTTTATTTATAGAAATTGGTAGTAAGATTGCTTGGGTGTTCTTTTTATCATTTTTATTCTTAGGTATTACCAGCTTGGATTAGCGTTTTCTTTGGACAATCAGTTTGATAATGCTGTGGAGCACTTCACTAATGCCATTAGGGTTTTAGAAGAGAGAATCGCTAATTGCCGTTTAGCCATTGAAGACTCTTCGGCTAAGTCAAAGGATGAAAGCGATTCAACCATGGAAGATCCTATTGAAATGGCCAAAAAAGAAATAGAAGAATTGGAAGCACTTTTACCCGATATTAAGACCAAAATTGAAGATACTGAAGACATGAAGAAAACCGCCGCCCAAGCTATGAAAGACGCGGCTCTAACTAGATTGCAAGAGGTCAACATCTGTCTTCTAATTTAAATTTTATTTAAGAATTTGTTCAAAAATGTTAATAAAAGTGTAATTTTTAAATATCGTAGAACTCTACTACGTTGGGTGGAGTTTCTAGCTCTCCTCAAGCTTCCCCCAGTAAACCAACTAGAGATGTTTCTCACTTAGTCAAAAGAAAAGTAACTTAATTTTTATATTATTGAGAAAAAGGTTATATTTACAATGTTTGAAAGTGTTAAATTAAAATTATGTATTTTTGTCTTCAACTTGAGTCTTTTTCTTGATTTTTAGAGGAAGCCCGAGGATGAGGTTACTGATACAAATGAAGAAATAAAAAAGGCAAAGTCCGATGTAGATGGGAAAGAAGAACAAATAACCACCAATGGAACAGTTATAAATGGGAATGACAAAATGGAAGTCCCGCTAGTTAATGCATCTTAGGTTTTTGGGGAGAACAAACATTCCAAAGACATTCTGGTGTATATAGGATTTTAACCCATCTCATCTTTTTACGTTTTTTTGTTGGTTGTTCCTTAAGTTAATTCTTTTAATACTAAGGAAGAAGGTCTGTGAATGTCCCATTGTTTGTTTTGAAGTTTCTAATGTTCAAGTCATTAAAAAACCTTTTATAAAACTTTATTGGTTTTAATTCATTTGTGTACAAGTTTCGTCCAAAATCTGCCATTTCTGATTATGGTTTATGCTAGTTTTGCTAAATTCACTCCTCATTATTAATAATGGATGATCTTTACCGCATAAGTAAATTTTATTCTTTTCTTCGGGTATTTCAAAGTTGTTAGATCCTTTCAATTGTGACCAGAATGTCGCAAATGAAAAACCAGTCATGAAAGCATCGTAACCTGCCCGGTGACCTCCTGGAGTTGGTTGCGACTTCTCTTCTTTGTCTAGTTCTACACCCGATTCAGTCTCATCCATCCTCTCCAATTCCCCATCTTTCATTTTATTTTTAGCCTTTTTCAACTGTTTCGAAGCCTCCGCGTCCAGTATCGTGTCTATGCAATGGGAAAGTTGGCAACTGTCTTCTTTACTGCACCATCCGTGACTCTGAAATTTAAAACCAAATTTTATACTTATGAAATTTCTACATGATAATATGAATTAATTACAGCGTAACTGTGACACACTGATGAACTTTCCACAATTCTAGTTGAAACCTTTATAGAGCAATCTCGATATTCTACAGTAATTGCCTTTGGGTAAGTTGGCAATTGAAGATGAATGAACTCTTTCCCATTTCTCTGGTGATCAGCGTTTAACCTTTGCCTAAAAATAATGTTAGAGGTGAAAATGACAGTATTTGTAAAGCCAAATAGTAGTTTATTTACTGCTTTCTAAAGACATATTCTAAATACGAGGCAGGAAGTCTGGCTTTAAATTCTGAGAAGTATTTCGTGTCATATATTCCAGAGGGAAACATTTCAAACAAATCAGCTAAGAAGGTGGATAAACTCATTGGTAGCTCTGAATATAAGTTGTGATAAAGAAACATCAAATCCACAAGGCCATTGTGCAGAACTATTGGTTTTTTGTGTATCAGCATTTCTGTGAAAACACTCCTAATGGAAGACGTGGCATTCTTCTCTTTCTATAAAAATAAATTGCCAAAAATGCCAGAGAAAAAGTTGAAAAATAAGATTAGCTAGCTTATTACGATATTTTATCTACATTATTAGTTTTTTCATTTACTGTTTTAAGTAAATTAATCAATTAATATATATGTATATGTATTCATACTCTGTCATTGCCTCTGTAGTAAGGTAAACCAGAACCATACTGTCTGTTAAAATCAAATCCATGTCTAACTAAAAACTTCAAAGATTGGGGTTCCACAATGTAATTTTCAGAACAAAGTATCAACAGGTTGAATGTTTGGACTGTAAACTTCTGAACTATTTGTTCGCTGGTTTCTTTATCCCTCAGGGTGTAGCATGATATTCCCATTGATAAAATAGCTCGTGTTTTGGCTACATTCGCCATTGCTTTGTATCTGTCATCTAGAGACCTATCAAATGAACCCTATTTATCGCAATGTCTTAGGCTGGTTTTAATTGTTATATAAATACTTTGCCATTATTTCTTTTCTGTCTCCTATCCCACTTAGTTCCTAAAGTTTAAAAAAATATTAATGTACCTTCGGTTAGCATAATGTTTAAAACAACAAACCAAATCCAATGCTATAAAACTTGAATTTTTTATTGAGAAAACTATACTCGGCCATAATTGGATAAAGTTTTCTTTAGTGATGTCAATTATTGGGACACGATCCATTATTATTAAAAATTAATTAGGAATAAAAATTTTATAGGATATCTATTAAAACAACAGCATTAAAAGAAATCTTCAAAACCGAACAGTTCCTGTCGCCATTTTTCGAGCAGCCACGTGCGTTTGTTTACTTTTTCAAACCACTGTGAGAACCATAGAGATAGAAAAGAAATAGAGGGAAGATTACCGCGTTAAGGCACCCCTGTTTTTGACCGGGAAAATTCACTCCCCCCCCCATGCATGTATGAAAACGGAGATGGGCAGAAATTGCAACGCCATCTATCCTTCTTTTTTTTACATCAAATGACACTTGATTTTCCAAAAGGCATAAGGTATTTCATTTCACCGCGCGTCGATGGCGCCACGTAATCTGCTCATCTCATGGCTTCCTACATTGGCGAAAAGGGGGTCGGCACTCGCGGTCAACTTCGCCAGATTCAATAGTGCCTCTATCTCTTTTCTATCCCTATGGTGAGAACGGTGAGCCCCGAGTACTTTTAGTTACACTTTGATTTTAGCAGTCAACAAAATTTATAGCGGGAACTTGGCTTTTAAGTTTTCGGTGCGAAGTGGTGACAGTCAACCCTTTTTATGATCAATATGGAATACAAAGATTTAAAAGAACAATTTGTTAGTAATTTAACGGGAACCAATGCCGAAGAAGTATTATGTCTTAGCTGTGTTACCCTATTCGGTACGTCGCTTTTAACCCTTGGATTGAAGATGGCAAACATCAAGTGGTCCAGACCCAATAGTAACCCGCCTTGGCAAGTTTGGTGTTAACATTTAAAAAAAGAATGTTCTACAATATTGCGATTTATTTTAGGGTTTTTAGTAAAGTAGAATGCTTACTGGTTTATCTGCCAATTCTGCTGGCCTCAACTATATTTAGTGATTATATCAGATACATAATCATCTTTCTTGTTACAATGATGATGGTTTCTGTGGGGTTGATTTACTGTACAAGCACCTCAAAAAAAATTAAACATAAAAGTTACCGGTATGTTGAAAATTAAGACTTATTCCCTGATTTGTACCATGTTTTTTTAAATTCTTGCATTTCATTAAAGAGAGTATGGAGAAGAGAGAGCCCCTACTCTACAGTTTCTAACCAACTTTCGAAGCCATTTATTGTTAGACACTGCGGTGTCCATTTTGGCAGTGGATTTCAAAGTTTACCCCAGACGATTTGGCAAAACTGAATTATTTGGTTGGGGGTACATGGATGCTGGTGTTGGCTCATTTGTGATAGCAGCCGGGCTGATAACCAAAGAGGCACGAGGAAATAAATCTTCCCCATTGTACGCTTTCAGTTTTTCTCCAGTGTTCTACAACAGGGGTTCCCAAATGGGTGATGTTTAGTAAATGGCGATCTGGACCTTCAAAATGTTTATCTTGAAAATAAAGTAAAATCTTATAATAAAAAATAATTACTATAAACATGATCTCAATCTTCAAAATGGCTATCTTTTAAATTGAAAATTTGGGCGCCCCTTTTCTACAAATAAAAGTAGAGCTAATTTGAAATGAGAATTTTCAGAACGAGCAGACTCAAAATGGAGCTTTTGAACTCTTTACCAATTTTACTTATTGGTATTGTAAGGGCAATGGCAGTTGAAATGATAAACTATCAAAAGCACGTATCGGAATATGGGAGCCATTGGAATTTTTTCCTTACATTAGGCTTCACTAGGGTATGATGATAAATAGCACAAATTAAAAAATGTATATATTGAAAAGAAGTTAATTTATACTCAGATCATTGGAACTTTAATAACCAGTTGCCTACCATCCAGTTTTTCTCTACTTTCTTTGGCCCTAATATTGAGCTATCAGTTGGCTTTAAATTTGGGGTTCACTGACTTTATAACCAGTCCAAATAGAGAAAATCTGTTCAGTGCCAACAAAGAAGGGTTACTTTCACTTTGCGGTTATGTGGGGTTGTACTTATTTTCCATTCTTTTGGGTAAATTTATTCATAAAAGGTAAGGAATTATATAACAATATCTCCTTCCAGAGTGCAGTGTTAAAATTTTAAAGGGTAAAATTCTAATCTTAGAATGATATCTGAAGAATATAATTGGAAAAATCAACGTTTACTCCTAACTTTGGCCATTTTAAGTCATTTATTAATGTATGGTGCTCATCACTACATCCAGCCTGTATCAAGAAGGTTGGTTAATCTGAGTTACATATTTTGGATGGTGAGCCCTTTATGTCAAATATGTCTTGTTTGAGAATGCTAATTTTCTTGATGATTTGCAGATATCATTAAGCAGTTATCACTTATTTCTCCATTACCTGTGTTGTAGTTTCTTTCACAACAGTAATATATTATACGAAGCTATAAATTACAACGCTTTGTTTTACTTTCTATTTGCCAACCTTCTCACAGGATTAATTAATATAACTATACCAACTATTAACGTAGGTAATAAATTGTCGCTTTTAATTTTATTTTTGTACTTAACGGTGTTAGCCGTTGCTGTTATACAGTTGTATAATCGAAGAATGATTATAAGAACTCCGTTTCTCAGAAGGAAAATGAAATAAATCTCGTTTTGTATTTTATTTTGCAACATAATTATTTAATACAAGGCACGGGTGCGCAATTTCAATATTACAAAAAATAATTTTTTTTTTAAATATTGTAATGATGGTGAAATTTCAAGGTATTTTCATAATACCAGGCGCGTTTTGTCAGGTACTTTTATGTCTGCACTTCAGACCAAAAAATAATAAACTTTGTCTAAAATCAAACTAATACCCATTCTGCGCAATACAATTCTTTTGGCGAATTTTACTTAATTATGTGGGTGCAAGATCATAATTGCTAAATGGTGCCTGTTGACATATTTAATACCGGTTACAAAGAGATTCACTCAATTTGTGGTGAATATTAGGCCAGTATTTAAAAAGTATCACAAGGTTTCATGAGATAGGTCAGGACTGTAGTCCGGAACCAAGGAAAAGTTGTAGTCGTTCCACGTGTTTGTATATTTTGAGTGCTGGACCCAAACGAATAGAAAGGGCCGTCAGAACGTCACTGCGCTTCATAAGTAACAACGATTTTCCGTCGATTTCCTTGAATTAGAAATGAAATAATTACTTAGCGATTGCCCGTGTAAATTCAGCCAAATTTAGTTATATTTCGCGCTTAAACGTCACCTGATTGACCACTAAACATCTCATAAATAGACGAATTACCGACGAATATCACTGTTAGTTTATAATTAAGTCTTAACAATAATGTATTTATTGACACCATAAGTCTATAATATTGTTTTATAAGTTTGTCACTTTAGGAAATATTTTACTGAGAACTAGAAACGGAGTCACTTCGTCACCAGAAGAAAATCTCCCCCTAGCTAGGCGCGGTCAAAGGCTACATGTGACGCGTTAGCAAGCGGACGCAAAACAGCGACGAAATCCGTTATGCAGTCTGTCTTGTGAATAGCTCTCAGTAAAACTTTTGCATGTTAAGAATAGGAAGCGTCACACTTATGTAATAATCTTATATACTTATGTTGACACTTAAGGAGAATGACCATTTTGAGTTGCTTCTAATCCCCTCATGCCTCCTTCCCTTTAAAAAAAAACACAAATTGGCCAGGTATCCCATTGGTTCCCTAGAACTAACGTCTTCCGACGCGCTTGAAGCACACACTGGTGACGTTTTCCTTCCTTCCCCACTCACATGTTTCGGATCGTTCAACATAGTCATGTTTCTTTTCGCCTGTTCTCGGACTAAAAGTGTACTCTTTTTACCCTAAAACGTTTTATTCGCCTGTTCCGGGGATTAAAATTACTTCGGCCCATAAACTATTCGCTTCTTCCGGAGTATTAGGGCTACTCTTTTTACTCCTTCTGAAAAGGAGGTGTAAAGGAGAAAATCGGATATTGTAACCTGCTAACCAGAATTTATCTGCTAAAAGGTCAGAGGCAGCCATTTTAGAAAAACGTTTTTACTCCGACTCAAACTATTCGCCACCACAGAATCGGAGTAAAATGGCGTCATAGCCTTACTCTTCTTACCCTACTCCGAAACAAGCGAAAAGAAACCACCTAGTATTAACATTAATAAATACATTAGCAGTATAATCCTTTCAAATATGTACACCAATTACAGGTATACGAAATTGGGTACTGATTTAGTGTAACCGGTACTGCGTTCAGTAACTCTAAAAAGCTCAGCGCTGAGCTTAACGGTCAGCGTTTTTTGACATCACGTTGCCCGTCCGTTGAGCATTGAAGTCATCGTTTTTTGAGCAGGGCTGCGTTCAACAACTATCAACGGAGAAAAACCGTTGAGTTATCATTGAGTTCTTTTAATCAACGCTACGTCACAAAAATCTAAAAGTTGTTGTACGATTTATAGTTCGCTGACTTAACGAACAAAATATCGTCTGCTACCCCTACTTTAACTTTGTCGAATGACGTCACGACACCGATGAGCAACGGAAAAACCATCTCGCTCAGCCGATGTTTCCGCTGAGTCTCCGATGATCAACGTGACGTCAAAACCGGAAGTCAAAAAACCCGTTCAACAAAAAACCGCTGACCGTTGAGCTTTTTTAGAGTTGTTGAACGCAGCCCCCGTTATTCCGTTGCTCAACGGTCACGTGACGTCGCAGCACGGAGTAAGGCTAGCTGCAGACGATGTTTAACAAAATTTACAACAAGCGTAGAAAGCGTTCAACAAGATCCTACGTCACGTTAGCAACGGTCTCAACGAAAATAATTTTCAGATACTTCGTTGAGAGTTACTGAACGCAGCCCGGTAGTTGTCGTGTAATCAGTTACGTACATAGAAATCTCATAGGTAACTAGAATGCTGGCGCCTACGGCCGAGCTTGACGCCAGTTCGCCTTGAACCTTTAGCCAATGAGAGGCCGTAGAGTGGTTCCGCCAAGGAGGATAATAATCCTCCTTGTATCCGCTACTATAGCGGGAGATAGCTGACGTCATTCTCTCTGGTGACATTAAATTCTTGGCAGAACCACTCTGAGATCTGGCTATCGTCTGCCACGGCGTTTGGCCCATTTGCCAGTTACACGGCAGCATTCTAGTTACCTATGAGATTTCTATGGTTACGTAATAACTTTAGTACAGTCAAAGCTACTGGCTTGTTCACCGATTACGGGCAGTAATCAGCCCCGCGTTTTTCGGGGATATCAGATTAATTCATGAGGCCTAATACGTTATCTTTGCCTCGTGGTGAGCATGCAGGAAGACGAGCTGAGGCATAGACTCGGCGCCTGATAACATTTATGTTCATAAATTACCCTTCAATGTCAAATATATAGCTTGTCTTACCACGACCGTACTTACGGTGCATTATACTGCCAAAACTGTTGTCAATGTTCTGGAACCATAAGAGGATTCTATGGAAACTAGTATTTGTTATTAAGTTTCGTATGTTTCTCGTTAGTGGCGCTAATTTTTGGGTCAATAATTAATTCGAGTAAAGGCCCAAACACACATACGGTTCGCAAGCGATTTCGCCTGCGAATTTTCGCGGACGCGCCCATGCGTCATGACTTCCATTCTATTTAAGTCACGTGACGCGACGCAATTTGCCAGCGAAATTTCGCGCGCGAAGGCTATGTGTGCATCCGCCTTAACAGATACACTTAATTATAAATTTTTGATATCGGCAATTCTATTACCTGGTCCCTGAAAGCCCTGGCTTGTTCCGGAAAACCCACTTTCGCTACAAATCTCTCGACATCTTCTACTGTCCAATAAGTGGCGTCCGGAATGAATTGCGGGTAATTCTCCAAGAACCTTCGAGAATTAAATTAAATATCATAAAAGTCGCGAGACATCCACAAGGAAACGCCATCTTACCCGTCAGGCGTTAGACATTGTTCGTTTTCTTCTTCGATTTGGTTGGGACTACTTTGGTCCGTTCCCGAGTCGGGCTCTGCATTTTGCTGGTCACTCGAAAAACGGGCCATAGCCGTTTCGGGTTGCTCTTCTTTGTTGGTGATTGGGTCTGGTTCGATGGACAGCTCCGCCGCGCATTCTTGACATGCCCATTTACCTAAGCGTAAGAGACCACACTCGTCATACAAATCATGTTAACCCCTGGGAGAAAACGTGCTTACCTGAAGGTTGCTCGATTACTCTCGGGTTGTGGCAGCTCATGTGATAACCTTTGTCGCAGAAATCGCAAAATAGCATAGTTTCCTACATATTTTATCACTTTAAGATTTTTTGAGTATACGCGTAAGTAACGAAATAACCATTTAATGCTTGGTTTTCACTAGCGTGCGTCATAAGGCATTTTTCTTATTATTTACGCGCGTGAAAACGATTGTAACCCCGCTAGTGGAAACCAAGCTTAAGATGGGCATAACACCCACGCGGCCGCAAACAGTTTATCAAACCATGAATGTATTCATTTCAATCATGAATATATATTTTTACCGTCTGGAGCTAGGATGGGCGGGAGAGTTTCGTTTGACCGACTTCTCATTTGGCCGACCACAAAATACACGTTACGCCGACTGCACATTTGTCCGACTGAGAAGTCGGCCAAATGGACAGTCGGTCAAATGGACTGATCATTTGGCCGACTAAAAATTTGTCCGACTGCTTATGTGACCGACTACTCGTTTGGCCGACTACTCGTTTGGCCGACTACTCGTTTGGCCGACTACTCGTTTGGCCGACTACTCGTTTGGCCGACTACTCGTTTGGCCGACTACTCGTTTGGCCGACTACTCGTTTGGCCGACTACTCGTTTGGCCGACTACTCGTTTGGCCGACTACTCGTTTGGCCGACTACTCGTTTGGCCGACTACTCGTTTGGCCGACTACTCGTTTGGCCGACTACTCGTTTGGCCGACTACTCGTTTGGCCGACTACTCGTTTGGCCGACTACTCGTTTGGCCGACTACTCGTTTGGCCGACTACTCGTTTGGCCGACTACTCGTTTGGCCGACTACTCGTTTGGCCGACTACTCGTTTGGCCGACTACTCGTTTGGCCGACTACTCGTTTGGCCGACTACTCGTTTGGCCGACTACTCGTTTGGCCGACTACTCGTTTGGCCGACTACTCGTTTGGCCGACTACTCGTTTGGCCGACTACTCGTTTGGCCGACTACTCGTTTGGCCGACTACTCGTTTGGCCGACTACTCGTTTGGCCGACTGCTCGTTTGGCCGACTACTCGTTTGGCCGACTACTCGTTTGGCCGACTACTCGTTTGGCCGACTACTCGTTTGGCCGACTACTCGTTTGGCCGACTACTCGTTTGGTCGACTACTCGTTTGGTCGACTACTCGTTTGGCCAAACTCGTAGTTTAGGACAGGCTTTAGCATAAGAGTCGGCCAAATGAGCAGTTGTTCAAATGAGTAGTCGGCCATATGGTCTGCTCATTTGGCCGGCTGAAAAGTCGGCCAAATGGGCATTCGGAAATATGAGCAGTCGGCCAAATGCACCCCACCCGGATGGGCGGTGTCTTTTTGCGTTTTACATTATCACTTGAGCCAATCAGGAGCAATGCGTTTCTTGTTGGCTCGATCTCCAAAACGTTTCCCTAATTGCGCGTTTTAACGCGTGAAAAAATTACCCGTAGTCTTGGTTCCCACTAGCCTGCGTAACGGACACACCAACGTTATGAAGCTTAAAGGGCAACGCAAGTGGTCACGCAGGGGGGGAACTATGTTTTCTTCAACAAGCCGTAAGTAGGTTTTCCAAGGATGATTTTATACAGCGCGAAAGCCTTATTCTCCTTGGTGTAGCCATGTGGCGCAATTTCGCTCTCATTCGCGAATTTTTCGATTTTCTTCGCTGAGTTAGCTCGCAATCAACGAACCCAGGAATTTAGGCCTAGCTTAACTTATTTATTATGGAGAAAAGAACTGGGTTAGTTTCCGAGAGTTGGACTTTGATATTTTCGATTTAACAATGTTTTGGAATAAAATTATTTGTGAATTGAATATTTTTAATAATGGAAGTTGAAACATTAGGCCTTGGACGCGGTAAATCTCTGCCGCTAGCCTCACATTGGATTAAGAAAATTCAACACCACACACACTCCTATATCCCGTCTCCCTTAACAATTTCCCTATCATTATACCCCGACAGAATATTTATCTTTTTTTATTACATTTATTTTGTAGAAGTTTAGGATCCGATTTATCGGTAAGCACGGAGACTTCACTTTCCTCGGCCATTTTCGCGACTAAAGAATGGATTTTGCGTAAATACCGCGAGAGGCGCATTTATACAAAATAAATTCGGCAAATATGGTTCTGGTTTTTTTACAGAGGGAAAGGCTATGGCAGATAGCGCATGCGCAGTCTTTCTTTTTATCTATAAGATAATTTACCCCCCTGCATGGTCACTTGCGTTGCCCTTTAATTCTTAGAAATGAAACTAGCCAAGTTTGAGCCCCTCCTATCCTAGCAACTGAGGACAGACCACCCAGAGCAGTTCAATATCAATGGATGAAATAGATATTTACGGTGAGACCAGCGGCTGCCTAAGCAAAATTTGGTCACGGCCCCATGGGATTTGACCCACGTGGATGATGAATGACGGGTTATTTTCAAATTAAAAACTATGGCTATGACGTTACTTATGGAAATGATACGAAGAATGGGTCTAAAACGTACCGCGTTTTCGGAATCGCCACAGACGGTACAAGTCTTGCAGTTGATGCATTGCCAGGGCGCCAACTTGGTTCGAATGGCCAATTCCGTTCCGTAATCCATACATGTCGGATGGGCTACGATATATTACATTTCAATTAAGTTTCGAACATTCGTGTTTTATTGACATCTACAATAAGTTTTTCTAAATTACCGGTACTGTAAAAATACCGTACGCCTGTTTGTTTAACTCCCTTGCCTCAACAGCAAACATCGTTGAGTACCGACAAAGATAATATAATATAAAACTCGTACCCTTGATTCGAAATCAGAAAGCTTTCGGATTGACGGTTTTGCATGGAAGCGTTTATGGTGGCCTCGATTGGTCGCTGTATTGTCCAATGACGGCCAGCTTTGATGACGCGCTGTTGCGCGGACAGCAGCGCGTCATCAAAGTTGGCCGTTATAGGACTCTGGCAGCTAGGAGCAACAAACACAAGGAGAACGCAGCTAGCCTTTAAACACGCTAAAGAAGGGTTGTGTACGAATTTCATTGGACGAGCGTCACGAGCCTTTACGATGAACGTTTTACGGGCGGGGGGGGGGACAATTTACGAATTTTCCCCTTCCGACGGCAACAGGCGCTAAAGCGTCTAGCCAATGAAAAACACACGAAAATCCACGACTTTTGACGGGTTGCGTTCTCCTTGTGTGGGGTGTTGTGTTTGTTGCTCCTAGCTGGCAGCGACCGATGGAGGCCGAGATTTTTTAGGTCACGTGCTGGAAGTAGGTAAACGCTTCGTTACAAAACCGTCAATCGGAATTCGAATCTAGGGTACGAGGTTTACATTATCTTTGGTACCGACGACCGCTTGCGTGTTATACCAGAAGTTTATAATAACCGTATTCGGTGGGTAGTAGCTAACTTCTTAATCCACCCATGCAAAAAAAGGAATACGCCCTTTTTACCGCAATGAATACAGAAATAACTTCGCGATAATGTACTAATTAATAACAACAAAAGTAGCATAGGACCCAAAAGTGTGTCAGCTGTACCTTCGCGCCTATTAACATTTCTTGCGAGACCTATAGACTGCATAACCTACTAGTTGGAATAGTAGTAGCAACTTCATATTTAGTCTTTAGGCTGGCGCGATTTTCTCTCTTCGATTTACTCGCCCGAAGACATACGTTCTAAAACGCCTCACTCGGCGGCGCTAGAGTACCTCGATTTTGATGACGTATTTTCCGACCCCCCTTCGTTTCCCTGTTTTACTTTGCGACAAACTCTCATTAACTACTATACCGTTCTGACACACTTTTGGGTCTTATGCTACTTTTGAAAACAAGAATAAATTCAGGTACCTAAGAATGGGGCAATAACATTAGCCTCTGGTACCATCGTCGCTTCGAAGATTCGTCTGCTTTATAATCACAAACGTAATCATAGATAATGATCGTCTGTGTGAAAGAGAGTGTTACTAAAAATGGAAAGCAGACGATCTTTCGCTACAAAGTATGTGAGGTTAAAATCTGTGCAGTCTCACATTCTTAAGTACATAAATAAATATTTACGAATACTCTTTGTAGTCTACTAGATGGTAGTATTATCAGATTTCTCGAATTCTTATAACTATGCTCCGTGAATTGTTTATAGCGTCAGCGCTGAAGTTACAGTCCGTCAAAGGGATTCAAGAAGGGTTACCCCCCGATGGGCTTTATTATAAACTTCTGGATGCACGTTTAGAAGAAATATGCCTCACTAACGAGGAGAACCAGAGGTGATTATCACCGATTTTGTTGAAACTAGGTGGGTATGTAGACCTTATGGTAACATAAAATTTCACCAAGGGAAAAGTTGCAATGGGCATTATTTTTGCCATGGTAACCGAAAATGTTTTTGACAACACAGTATGTGTATTTTCCCATTGAAAATAACATGGGAATCTGAGCACTTCTAAGGGTCCCCCCCCCCTTGTGAAAAATTTTAAGAAAAATGGAAATTTCAAAACAAAAAAATAGATCAAAATTGACAAATTGAATTAATTTTATGATATTTTGATGAATTTTGGTCAATTTGATCAAAATATGTAAAATTTGATCAGAATCGAAATATAAAGATAAAAAAGTTGTATTTGCCAACTAATCGCCAAATCGACAGTAATAAATGAATTTGATCAAAATTAATCAAATGGAATTAAGTTGTTTGAATTGGATCAAAATTAATCATTTTAATTAAAATTGGTAAAATTTTATTAAATTTGATTATTTACCTAAAATCGGTATAACTTGATAAAACCGATATATTTTATCAAATTTTGCATAAAATTTGATCAATTTGATCAATGTGATTAAAAATTGATCAGAATCGACAAAATGGAGAAAGGCGAAAGATAACGTTTAAAAAAAATTAATATTGACCATTTTATCACCAAATTGATTTTAATAAATTAGTTTTATCAAAATATCATACAATTAATTTCATTTGTCGATTTTGATCAATTTTTTTTTGGTTTTGAAATTTTTCATTTTTTTGAACTTTTTCACAGGGCCCTTAGAAGTGCTCAGATTCCCATGTTAATTTCAATGGGAAAGTATACATACTGTGTTGTCAAAAACATTTTCGGTTGCCATGGCAAAAATAATGCCCATTGCAACTTTTCCCTTGGTGAAATTTTATGTCTACATACCCACCTAGTTTCAACAAAATCGGTGATAATCACCTCGGGTAGTCTCCTCACCAATATTATTTACAAATCAAGAAATTAGCGGAAACTGTCATGGCGTCCACTTTAAAAGCCACGGCTTTGACGTCTAGCGCGACTACCAAAATATCCTAATTGAATCTTGAACGTTATGGTTCTTCAAACGCGCGTATCTTCTACCATTACCTTTAGCGGAACAGTCCTTGCAGACCAATAAGTCTTCAATTTCGCCCCTCTTATTCTCATTGGAGCCCTTTTGACAGAAATCGCATTTGCCTTCGGTCGTCGCTGTCGTGGGCGCTGTTTCGAACCAATCCTTTTTCACTATCGACGAGTGCGAAACATATTTATTTCCTCTTTTGGCTTTCTAAACAGAAAAATAATTATAATCAATATATCGGACGCAAAAATATCGTGGCCCAATCTCGAAGTGTGACTGCTCTTCGAATACCGGAAGAACCCATTAGGGCTTTTAAAGGGACACGATATCGTCGTTTTGGTTTACTAATTTAATTAATTTAATACCATGGTAATGGGGAAATCGATGAATAAATATTGCTCAATATCAATCAACGCTTTAGCGACATCTTTCGGTGAATAAAAACATCGAGTGCTAAATAGGTCGTTCGTTACCAATTTTGTTGAGAGATAATTGCTGTTTTACGTGGCTATTAACGACTATATAGCCTTTACCGTAATGTTTATTGTACTAACACGACGATAGTACAACCACTAATGTAATTAATATAATTAAAAATTGCGTAACAGTTTTTTAAACGAGCTTTTTTAGGAATTGGCCGAGAAAAAAAACCGGTCAATAAAACTCAAGATTACCTTGTTTATCAAGCGGGCTCTTTTTAACTTTCCACTTTGCATAGGGCATTGATGAAATTTACCTACGTCGGTAATAACTTATATAACGAATGTAGATTAGGGGAAGGGGAGAGACTTTATATCGAATTTATTGAAGGCGAATTGCTTATGGGATATTGCCGTAAATGAGAAGTTTAATCGGCGAATATTTTTCTGGAAACCGAGAGAGAGAGAGAGAGACGTTTCGTTCTCTCTCTCTACTTCTGCGAACCTTTATCGCAGCGTAATATTTCTACATTTACGTTTCTGCTTCGTACAAGCTTCAGCAGCACAGTGGCGTCGGCCCCTCCCCGTCACGCGCCGCTTTTACTCCGTCCGCGGGCTCCTCCCCAATCCCCAGAATGGAGGCTTTTCCGCAAGTATAGTAATTTGGCGCCAAAGAAAGACTGTTTTGAGAGCGACTTTACGGGTTTCCGATATTCTAATCCCCCCGTAATACGTAAGGTTGTTTTAGTTTTATTTAGCGGTATCGCTTACCCTTAAGACTTGGCACATTTCCGGTGGAAAAAATGCTTCTGGTAAAAATCGAAAGATGCCGCTAGTATCGAAACGACCCACTTCGAAGTAGTTTTCTTCTCCCTGATTGGTCAAAGATCCGGACAAATTCTGCCTGAAATGGTCCCAATTGGCCGGGTAGTGGTCCTGGAATATGTCCATGTCCTCTAAATCACCCAAATATAGGCTGTAGGACAGCAGAGTCGTTGAGAATGGTCCACTGATAGTAGGGGTCGTCGTATAGGGGTCACTTTGGTATATTTTTGGGATGGGGTCAGGACTGTCGTTGGTTGCGGTTATTGGCGAATTCTCTTGGCTAATACTTTTCTTAACCGCAACTTTGGGACGCTTTGAACTTGTAAATGTGTGGTTTTCGCAAACAAACTCTTCACCCAGTTTCGTTACTTTCGTCATTTTAAGTTTTAACGCGTTCCTATAACTCTCTACTTCTGATTGAAAAAATAAAATAATTAGGAAATCTTCATCGTCCTGGAACGATAAGACGTACCTTTATTTTCCATTTTGACCACCTTCCCAACTTCGACCAACTTCTTGACGACACGCCGTGTCACTTTCGATTTCAGTCCAAATTTGCGTCGTACGAAACGGCAAAGTTGGCTAATTCCCGGTTGGCTTTCGTTTTTAGTCATCCGGTCAATCGCTCGCATGACCATTTGCTCGTTATCCGCACCAGACATTTTCAACGGTTCTATAATTCAATTTATTTTATACGGTATATACTGACTCAAAAATATTATATTTATCAGCTACGAATTGCTTTACCCTTTATTAAACCTCTTATATATTTTGACGCGCCATTTTAGACGAGATTATTTTCGTTGCGCACACAATTATATCGTTATTTGTACATTTAATACTTTATGAAAATAATCATTTTCTATCTTCGGAAGAATGTTTCTCGCACACGCGTTTTATATTTGTTCGAACATTTTCCCGCGTGCGCATGCGCCGCCGAAGGTTTTGCCGCGTGGGTCTTTTGAAAAGAGCGTTTTCGGAAAAAGCCGCAAAGCGAAGAACGGGAAAACCGGGCGAGTGGGGGGAGAGGGGGGATTAGTTCGTAGGCTGAATAGAATGGGGAGAGCGTACCATTTTCGCGCGCGTTTTTGATAAGAATAAAGAGAAATTGTGCTAGGATATACTCGCGTAAATTAGCGGTGTTCTTTTTCTAACAAATTTAAAGAAATATCGCGTTTCTACTGGACTAGGAAGTAATAACTGTAGCCGAATTAGTTAATTTACCTAAGAGAACGTTTTCACCGATTTTAGTTTGTTACGAGGATAATTGTTGCGTTATCCGGCTGGGTTTAGCCTAGGCTATTCCAAAGAAGCGGCTGGAAGTTCAGAACGAGGCGCGGTACATTTCGCTAGTTTTAGCGGCTGTACGGGAGAGCGGTCCCTCGGATACTAGGAAATTGTATTCGCGACAGTTTTTTCGGAGTTACTCATCTCAAGTTCGGAACTTTTAACGAATGCAAAGATGCCTAAAACGGAAGACTTTAAGAATGTAATTTTGAACGCAATCGACACGCTGAGGCAAAGGAAAGCTCGTCCAGATTTGCAACATATTTTCCAGTTCTTGGAAAGAAGGTACTAATTTTTGTTTCTTGTAGATTTTTAGTGGAGTCCATGTAAATATTATGTAATCTACGTAAAAAAAAACCTCTCGATAGTGTTTTCGTCGATTTACGTCTATATTTCACAGCCATTTCGCTTTCCCGACACGCTGCTACACCAGGGGTCGACATCCTTTACCTCTCCTAGCCTCCTTGTTCGAAAAGATCTTGACCACTGACCCCACGTGTTTGCCCTTAGGCCTCTAGGTATTTTCCCAATCGTTGGCATTTTATCCCCCCTCCCCTCAGGGGCCCATATGAAGATATACCAAAGTAGAATTTTAGAAATACACAGCGGGGAGGTATAATCGCAATGGGACCATAAAGGTTAAATGACCCTGAAAAGTGAAAACGTGCCAGTCTCATTTTACTTTTATCAGAAGTATATGATATCTATTACGAGATAAGTATCCATCTCCAAATCCCTAGTATTTTTCATAATACGTTTCGGAAGAAAAAATAGTGCGGGGATAAATATATCGTATAGAGTAATTTCACTTCGTATCTTCGACTATGGCACCATTTTGTGCGGGTTTTTTTTTCTCTATGCGAAAAAGCATGGATGACGTCGTGTCGCGTGCGACTGAAATCACTGAATACTAACTTTTAGAACTATTACAAAGTTAAAATATGGTTTTTACTACAATGGAGTGTAAATTGAAAATTTTACATCGTTAGACGGAATAGTACAGGCGGGAAATTAGCTCCCATTGGAAAATGTACATGTTCTGTTTTACTGGACTAGATATTACAACCTTTATATATTACCCATTATAAATTATTTTTAGATGTGGCTACACCGAAGTGCAAGTGAAGAGCTACTTGGATGCCTTACTTGAAACGGAAACAATCATTAAGGTGGACTACAAGGGTAATATCAGCTACCGCAACATGGAAAAATGGCCCGGCCGTTTTAACTATAGACTCAAACATCAAGACACAAACACCGCCGAGTTATCTGACATTTTAGTGAATGCGACTAAGGCAGCTATCGAAGCTACCAATCCTAACTGTAAGTTAAATATGATTATGTAGGGTTGCGCCAAATATTGGGTTACACCGAATATTCGAGTCGTCGAATCGAATAGACGTTGAAAATGTTGCCGAATATTCGTTTTCGGTGAAAATGTTTGGTATTGCAAAACTGGTCGAATAATCACGAGGTTTTTCTTGGCTGTTGAGTTTCAAGGTCGTGGATAGAGACGCATGGTGGTGTCGTGCTGATTAGTCACCTATATTAGGTCTCTTAAGCCAGGTTCTCACTTACCCCTAAAATCGCAAAACCAGCGTGAGAAATTGCTTCCTGTTGGTTCGGGAAGCAACTCGTACAAGTCGGTTCGCTTAGAATCGCTTTCAAAACGACAAGGCGGGGAAGTAAATTTGCTCGTATTTTCCAAAATAATGGGAATAAAATTCTTAATAATGTACAATAATATTACTTTTGTATAGTAAACATCAAAAGTGGATATCCACTTTTGGTAAACATGATTAACTAATGGTTTTGGGATACATTTTAGTCGAGATTTTAGTATTTTCAAAATTGACGGCTTTTAAAATTCATTTTGCGCGTGAAAATACCTCTACATGTTATGGTCAAAAAAGCACGCAAAGAAGGCTGTGTGCCCAAGACATGTACCGGTAGTGTCGCGCGCTAAAACGTCATTTCAAAATCCGTCAATTCTGGTTAAAATTTGAAATGACGTTAAGCCTTGGATATAACGAACCGGGGTGAAGCTTGGATTAATAAGCGATTTCGCGCGTGTGAACCACTGAACCAAGAGTTAGTGCGGTCAAAACTGGATGCATTCAAACCGACCTAAACTGGGTTTTAAGCACTAGTGTGACCGTGGTTATTGTCATTCTCCTTAAGTATAATTAAATAAATTATTGATAAATAAAATCCAACTACGTAGAATTATATACTATTCCAAATACTATTTGGTATTCGATCACTTAAAAGAGGGGTCGGACATTTACCAAAATCCCGTACGCTTTGTCTAAAATCGCAAAATCTTTTAACTCTCTCTATGGTAAATTAACATTGAAATCCCAAAATCACTTCAAAAAGTAATGATAAAATCGCCAAAATCTCTACGAAATCCTGAAATCCCGTACAAAATAATGGCAAGTGTCCGACCCCTCGGTTAAAAGGCCACATCGGCGTTTGAAAAATTCAGCCCGAATTAATAACGTGGTAGCAGATACGACCAATCCTATTATGGAAACCAACGCGTGAAACTGGTCAAATTCAAACGCCTATAAAATGTCTATAAATTTCTTATTTTGCCTATAATAAATTGGAGTGTTTCCTGTGGTCACCCTGCAAACTATTCGACATTTGAAATATTTGATTTAAAACAAATATTAGATATTCGATTCGATCTCTAAGAAATTGTATTTACACACCTTATGATTAGGTCAAAATTAAGTAATATTTTAATCCGCCTTGAAATTCCGTTTAGTTGGAACTGCAATGGTGGAAGGAGCGTCACTCGCATCCATCGAGCAGGTTTTGTTGAGTCAGCGTTTGTCTGGTAAATTTAACACCAGAACCCTGAGAATCGCATTGGATAGAGAGGTTGTTAGTGGAAAACGACTTAGTCGTCTACAAAATGGCAACTTCTTCCTTTTAACGGAAGCCAAAGAACTACAAGAATCAAATAATTTTAAGCTACAGACTCCATCGGATCACGACGAAGTATGTTACTGAACACCAGCCAACATTATTGCAAAATATTGGTGAACACAGGTTGCCAACTAAGCTGCTCTGCGGGATTTAATTGTAACAAATTTATGGGCACCCTAACTCTTGTTGGCTAAATTTTGATCAAGTCTTCAAGACTTAAGTTTAAATATTTAAATCAAATATTTTGTATACACATCATTTCAATTCAACAAAACTAAATCAAAATATCATTATTACTAATTTATTTAATGGAAATCTTTATATTTTGTAGCAGCCAAAATTACAAGTTATTTTATCTTAAACTGCTGTACTAACTAAAAACGGTTTTCTGCAACAAAGTTGGGCAAAAAAGTTGGCTGTGTGAATAGGCCGTAAGTACATCAATCTAGATGTTGTCTGACATTATGTATTTCAGAATCAGTCAAATCCTTCGTCGGAATATTCATCTTCAAACCTTGGTTCTGATGTTGACATCTTTATTTCACCCGAAAAGTCAAAGCTAACTCTAGTCAGAGATCCAAAAGAGAAACAGAGTTCGGAAGGGTTTTGCAGGCTATCCAACGGCCCATGGATCGCTTCGCAGCTTAAAGCGACGCCCTTATCTTCAACCGGAAATAATGCCAATATTGGGGACATAAGCCCATCAAAGAGACGTATTCGCGCTCCAAGTCAAAGGAAGGTTAGTTAGACCGTTTTAAATTTGGCGGGGTTTTCTTGGTTGAAAATTTTTTATTTCTGCGAAAGACGCCATCTAGTGCCGACGAGGTTCAATCGATTTAATATTGAAAGACCAGATTAATATTTTTACACCAGCTGTTTTACTGTTATAAATTGAAATTTTAATCAGTAATTGTATTATTTTAATTTAACTTTTACTATTATCATGCATGTATGAAATTTTTATTTATTTTATTACTTTCAAATATGCCTAGACCTAACTGTCAACCAAGAAAAGTATAAATATATTAGTGTTTAGTATTCATTTATTAAATCTTTAAATATTCTGAAATAATAAAAATTGTTTTACAGAGGTTTAAGAAATTTCACGGTCCAGATTTTCTTGAAACTTCAAGCTTACCTTCTTTAGACTGTATTGATGATATTCAAATTGAAGAAGAAATTAAATGTGATTATTGTCTGATGCCCGCCTCGTCAAATCCATCAGGCATACGTGAAGAATTACTAATTTGCAAGGATTGCAATGCCAAAGGTAATAATTACTGTTCAAAAGAGGGAAGCAAAAACCAACGCTAATATTTTTCTTTAAACAGCCCATCCATCGTGTATGGAATATAGTCCCGAACTTGCGTTGAAGTCTTATCAATATGCGTGGCAATGCATGGATTGCAAAATTTGCACAGTTTGTGAGGATGCGGAAGATGGGGTAAGGTTGTTATTTAATCAAGTAAGTAGGATTTGTATTAATGAGATTTGTAAATAGGAATGTATGCTGTTTTGTGACTCTTGCGATAAAGGATATCATATGAGCTGTCACAAGCCTAAAATAGTGGAAAAACCAATAGGTAAGATAAAAATAAATTTTTAATTTTTAGTCAATTATTTTCAAATTATTAAATTACTACTAAGGCAAATGGGTATGCTATCAATGTGTGGATGATCCTACACAAGAAACTAGCTCGGAGAATTCTGATGGAAAATCTGAAAATATGATGGCGTGTCGAAGCAAAGCAATAGATCAAGATAAAGGTAAAAAAATTAATTTCAAATAAATTTTTAATCTAAATGTGTTTTTTTTTTTGGTCAAATAAGTTGAAGAACTAGTTCCTACTGATTTACCTGGGCTTCCAACTCCATCAGACTCTCCAACTTCTGATATGGAAAGCAATGACTCTGACAATAAGGCTATGGCATCGCCCGAATCGAAAGAAAATGAGTAAATAATGTTAAGACATAGTTTATAGAAGTATTCTATAATTTCTTTTTCATACAGTGTTGTAGTTTTGGATAATACAAACAAGTTAGATGCCTATCCCCAAACCATTCCTGATGCCAAAGACTGGACAACGGATGACGTTGAAAAATTTCTGCTTCACATCGGATTCACTGAACAAGCAACTGTTTTTAGAGAACAAGTACTTTAAACTGATTTATATATTTTTAGGAATGATACTGAGCTATAAGTTTTTCTTTAGGAAATTGATGGAAAATCTTTGCTCTTAATGAAAAGATCCGATGTTTTGATGGGATTGTCTCTTCGGTTAGGCCCAGCTTTAAAGATTTACAACCACATTAAACGTTTACAATCTGGTTCAGGGGATGGCAAAATTCCTTTAGACAATTAATAACGTAATTTCCTTCAGTGGCAGCCAGTTTTATTTTTAACTAGTGCATTTCCTTATCGCAATATTTACACAATTGTGTAATCATGAAGTGTAAATTTTACTAGATTGAAACTAAGTGACTGTCTTTTAATGTTAAAAAGATCGATATTATATCCAATAAAGACACTTAAACATAATTATTACCTAATTTATTTCATAATTTTATAATTTACACACAAAGAACTGCGATATAGTGAAAAGTGTATGATGATATTGAGGTTTTTTTTTAGTGTGTGGTTTCCCATATTTCCTTCTCATTCATTTCTTTTTCAACCTGTGCAACAATTGGTGACAAATACCTGACATCCTTAAAGAAAAAGCCATTTTTAAATTTTTGTCTCAGTTTCTACAATTTTCTTATCTTTCTTACTTCCTCATATTTTGTCCATTGCTCCTTTGGCAAATAGTTATGAATGATGCTAGACTGCATAGCTCTCACTATTCTATATTGACGCTGGTCAATAACATCTTGTGGTAATCGTCGAAGAGCTTCTTTAACAGCTTCTGTTTCATACAAGCAATCATCGTGTAGTAAACCTAAGAAGGTAAACATTGTAAGGTTTTCTAATGTTCAGTAATATTATCCTACTCAATACAAATTGTACCATATTTATTATAACCACTAAGGTTAAACATAAACTTCCTCAATGGTGAATCATTCTTAGCAGCAGCTGCGTGTGAAATAAGTTTATTAGTACAAGTTTGGTAAATTGCATTACGGAATATTTAAAATACCCATTATCATCCTCGTTAATCGCACCATTTTTATAATCAAGAAATGTACTATTACAATGCTAAAACAGAAAAATGCCCTTCGAAGCAAACTTTCCTAACTTGACCTTTATAAAATGGCTCTGAAACAGCGTTGCCAGCTCCTGAAAATCAAATCTTTACTGAACAACGGCCAACTTTGATCTCTCGCGCTCACTCAAGGTTCAAGGTTCAAGGTTTTATTTCTGACTTGTACCCATAGATATAGGGTACTTATATAAAGGTCTAGATAAAATATTTCAAAGGGAGTGAATACGGAGGTGACAGCTAGCAGAAACGCGTAATTTCTGCAGGCGAGAGCCATTGTCTCCTGCTTAAAAATGATACCAAAAGTCACCAACAGATGGTGTCTAAAGACTACGGCCTGCGGAAAGGTCAAGCACTTAGTACTAAAATGCTAAGAGAGCTCGCGCTCTTGGTCACGTGCCTTCCTCGGTGTCTGCTAGGTGTCAATTCCGTATTTTATGTTAGGCTTAGACGCCCCGAAATTTATCTAGACCTTTATATACATTTCTTATATCTATGCTTGTACCAGAGCAAGGTTTATATAGAAATTTGTACAAGGGTACACCCATAGAAATCTCATAGGTAACTAGAATGCTGCCGTGTAACTGGCAAATGGGCCAAACGCCGTGGCAGACGAAAGCCAGATCTCAGCCAATCAGAGCTCAAAGAGTGGTTCTGCCAAGAATTTAATGTCACCAGAGAGAATGAAGTCACCTATCTCCCGCTATAGTAGCGGATACAAGGAGGATTATTATCCTCCTTGGCGGAACCACTCTACGGCCTCTCATTGGCTGAAGGTTCAAGGCGAACTGGCGTCAAGCTCGGCCGTAGGCGGCAGCATTC
Source organism: Leiobunum rupestre (assembly GCF_980474605.1). NCBI lineage: Eukaryota > Metazoa > Arthropoda > Arachnida > Opiliones > Sclerosomatidae > Leiobunum > Leiobunum rupestre. The sequence goes on from NC_143390.1 coordinate 15,343,342, forward strand.
TAGTTACCTATGAGATTTCTATGAGTACACCCCTTTGAAACGGGGCGGAATCACCAAAATGGGAGCACAGTCGAAGAAAAAAAAACAAAAAACACACAAAACAATTCTTAACTTTACAGAGTTAAAAACACTTATATAATTTCGGGGTGCTTACTCTCCACATATAAACACTTAATCATCAGCCTCAAGAGCTGGACAGTATATAGCAAAACATGTTCAAAGTTTTTCATTGGTGAGCCACAAAGCTTACACACGGGAGAAGTACCAAAAAGCCGCTGATGGCACTCACCCGTTAGCAGAGCCCCCGACCTTGCATCAAAAAGCAAGCCGCTGGGCCAGGAACCATCATAGAAGTTTTCCGCCTGAGGTTTAGGTTTGACTTTGTATAGTGTCAAGCTTTCGTTAGAATGGACGGGTTTGAAGACTTTCGTGTCTCAGATACCTGAAGACTCTTGGTAGCATAGTGTGGCATCAGCAGAAGGTGACCAAGGTACTTGATTTTGCTAGCCGCCTCTCGGTCTTATATACTGCTCCAACCCATCTCTCCCTTGATGGCTGCATTGGCGGAAAAAGGCCCAGATGAGAGCGCAGCGCGTCCAACTTCTCTTTGGGCTGAATCCAAAGCCGTAATCAGTCCCTTAGGGAAACTGACTACCTCATTGGCATAGGTTAGGGCAGGCACCGCTATAGATTTCCACAATGTTCTTGCAACAGTGTATTTATTATAGGAATTCCCAGCCATATTCCTCACAGAACACTTTAAGCTCCTCGTCTTGTTCATTATCTTTTTCATATGGACCTCCAAGTAGTTTTCCCTATTGCAGAAGGTGACTCCCAGGTATGAATATCCATCCACAATTTTAATATCAGCCCCCTGCAGTACAAACTGGTAATCGATACAGGGCGGTTCACCAATTGTCTACCAAAGAGGAGTACTTTTAATTTCTCAGCACTAAACCGGAGGCCTCTGTCTGTGGAGAGCTTGGAACACTGGTCAAGCAGACTTTGTAAGTCAGAAGGTGATTTAGCAAGTAGCAGAATGTCATCCGCAAAGAATAAACACGGGATATATATAATTTATTCAACTCTGTGACTAGTCTCATGTACATCTACTCCCTTCCCAGAGGCAAACAACTCATTAGCTAAGCTGTTAATATATGCTATGAAGAAAACTAGAGACAACGGGCTACCCTGGCGTAGGCCAATACGGCTGAATATAGGTCAGTTAATCCCTTGGGCTGTATACACATACGAACTGTCAGTATATAGCTTCTTCAACTGGCAAACAGTGTTAGCACTAAATCCAAAGCCCAGAAGAGTTTGCCATCGTTTTTCATCTCACACACTATCATACGCTTTTTTAAGGTCTAAAAAGGCTGTATATAGTATTTCGCTTTTCGCCCTGTACAGCTCTACTAGTTGGGTTAAAGGGGCTCCAAAGTTCGGAAGCAAAAGAAAGAAAATTGAGCATACCTTTCCTTCCTTCAGACTTTTTACCCCCCCCGCTATTACATTTCCCCCCGCAACTAGGGAATCGCGTGGTTAGACTGGAGCCCGTAGGAATCTCGCCGCATTTCCAATCTAGGGTGCGTAGTCTAGATTATCTTTGCTTCCCCCCAACTCGGCCTTGGCAGACTCTGAGGCGGGCAGAGTTAACCTAAATTTCGCAATTTACTGACTTTACACATTTTGCCACCGAACTTTGGAGCGCCTTTAAGATAAAGATGTTATCAGCTATTCTGCGTCCTTGCCTAAAGCCATATTGAGCCTCACTAAGTAGACCATTCAATTCTATGTAGCCGCTTACTCTCTCTTTCTAGAGCATAGCGTTAAGCTTATATACTACAGAAGTAACTGCAATTGATCTATATGAATTTAAATCCTCTTCTTTTTTTCCTTTTCCTTTATGAATAAGGGAGACCCTTGATGCTGCCCACTCAGGGGGAATACTGCTGCTAAGTTGGACATCTTTAAATATGTACAGGAGGACATCCCTGGCACATGGGCCTAGAGCTGTTAAAAATTCTGAGTAGAGGCTATCGGTACCCGCTACCTTGCCTTTCTGGAGTTTTTTAGGACCAATTCAAGTTCAGACTTGACAAACTGTATATCCAGCTGTTCGTGGGCAATGTGATTGAGGGACTTCTCTGGTTCATTGAGGAGCCCATCATTATGTAAGGCCTCTGGCACTAACAATTCTTCCTCTAGGTCTTGAATATACTCAGTAAGTCTCTTCAACATTGCTGATTTTGAAGTTAATAACTTGCCAGCCTTCGAGTGAAAGCCGCGAAACCTTGTGCACGGAGAATCAGATTGTGCAGTTTTCCGTAGACGGGCCAAATACTTCCAGAACTTACGACCCTGTGTTTTTCCTGCTTGCAGGATTTATTTTTCAATCTTCTTATTAAAGGGACTCCAAAGTTCGGTGGCAAAATGTGTGTAAAGTCAGTAAAGTGCGAAATTTAAGATTGACTCTGCCCGCCTCTCCATCTCTTCACCATACATTTCCAAGCCATCTAGATCGTCAAAGTCCCAAAATTCATTCTTAGGTCCATTAAGCTAGGAGATTAATGATCTGGCGGCGGTACTGGTGCGTAGGGCGAAATCAACCGAAATTAAATTATGATCACTGCCCAGACTTCTTTGTCCAGTCTCGTCAATATATATCTTCATTACTGTGGGTGAAAGTTCCTCACTAAGTAGTACATAATCTATCGAGGTCCTAGCTTTCTGAGTATGAAATGTGACTTGTCCAATACAACAGTCCAAGAGGTTACCAATTGTGAGACTATGCTATCTCTAAGTTATCAATAGCACGAGGGCGTATCCACATATGTTCATTACACGAGTTGACGATGGTTACGGCATTGGTACCCTGGGACAAAACACCTATACCACCTCCCTTTTTAGCACGACCAAACCGATTTAAACCATTGCAGCTGACGCCTTTAGGTATAGGAGGAAGCTGACCATCCCTTAAATGAGTTTCTGCCACAAAGACGAAATCCAAGCCACCATTCTCCAGCTCTTTGCACTCGCGCTACAGCGGCCATCAGCGCGTGATCAAAGTTGGCCGTGACTGAACGTACCAACAGCAGAATTTCATAATTAAAAACATTATCGTAGTCACCATAGAAATCTTATAACATAGAATGATTCCGTATAAATACAAAATGGGCCAATTACATTTTCGGAGGTTTCATCATTATCAGCCAATCACGATTCAAAGAGTGACTACGGCAACGACTCGTTGCCATCTAGTTTGAGTTACTGAAAATAATAATTCGATTTTAGATTACGTCACCTTAAAAACCCGCATTTGATTGGCCCACGTCAATCGAGTAACGGCCCCCTGCACGCGCTCACGTGAGCGCGTGCAGGGGGCCGTGATCGAGTGATGTAGTTTTTAAACATGGTAGACTGTTTCTTTACTCGTAAAGTTTTTTCTCTTATGCAAACGTTTTGGATAACTATTGCGTTGTTTGTTGTTAAGGCTCCTCGATGTTTCATTTCGACATGTAGAAAACGATTTGCGGTGGACGGTAATGTGTCGTTGTACACGTAAATGTTTGGGTTTCCTTAAGCCTCGGGGCAATTTGAAATGTTAACAAACAGCGGGCTTTCAAATTGATGATTTGGTCGTGGCGAAATTTGAAAGGGTAGGGGCATACCATGAATTTTGACCGAGTTTTTGAAAGTTTGCTTGATTGAGTAGAACAGTGTAAGGAGCTTATAAATACTGTCCGCCTAAAAATGGAAAAAAGCGAAAAAATAAGCAATATGAAGTTAATTTAGTACTCGAAGGGTTTTAGCGTTGGTCAACGGACAGAAACTAATTATCTCTCACAAATATGCAGTTTATAAAATATTTCTTTGATAAATGGTAAGTCCAAAACTTTTATTTACGAGGCAAATCAGTTCGTTGATTTCTTAAATTTCAATTCAGTCCCTACTATAACTATATTAAAGTTTAAATTTGTTCACAATATTAAAGTTTACATATGTTTTCAATATTAATGTTATAATTTGTTCACAATATTAAAGTTTAATATGTTTTCAATATCAATGTTATAATTTGTTCATAATATTAAAGTTTTAATTTGTTCACAATATTAAAGTTTTAATTTGTTCATGATATTCAAGTTTTAATTTGTTCACAATATTAAAGTTTTAATTTGCTCATGATATTCAAGTTTTAATTTGTTCACAATATTTAAGTTTTAATATATGATCAGATTTATAAATACTACGGGTGGCCCGTAGGGAAAGAGGAAGATGCGGTTTTCTCGCCCTTACTAATTTATTAATATAATCTTGGATTAATAATAGAAGCTAACGCTTAGCTACAGGGCCGTCGAGTAACTTTTGCCCCGGGCCCTAAATTCCGTATTGATTTTCCGTACAGATGGTAGCAGTATTGGCCCGTGGTTCTGTCAAAATATGTATTTTTCAAAAATAATACAATTTCAATGATTTTTTGCTTAGGTGGGATAGTTACCAATCAAGAATCAAGAATATTGCTAGCGGTCATTGATTATAACGAACATTCAAATAGACCGCAAGCCCGTTCGAAATCTGGAGAACTTCAATACAGAATGTTTTGGAGCAAAAAATCGAAATCATACAATATTGGCAAATTGTATGAAGCAAAAAGCTATTCTTATATTGATTCATCGACGGAGATGGTGTTTGACGCGAAAAATAATTATATGGTTACTAAACACTTAATATTATAACACTTTTTTATATTAAAGTTAGATGCTATGTACTTTTTTCATTTCAGGGTAATATTTCTGATCCAAAACTAATGGATGAGACCGATGCTCGTTATATTTGTAAACATATAAGTTTACAAGAAAAAATCCCGTTTAAAAAAGACGTTTTAGCCAACCATAAATCTAGATTTTAATTTGAGGCATGAAGTTGTAAAGTACAATGATTAAAATATTTTACAGGCGTGATGTTTGTTTTAACGATATTATTTACTAGCTGGGTAGCCCGTCCTTCGGCCGGACCCCAGCTAGAACTAAAATCCCGTGAAGACTGTTTCGGCCTGGCCCCAGCTAGAACTAAAATCCCGTGAAGACTGTTTCGGCCGGGCCCCAGCTAGAACTAAAATCCCGTGAAGACTGTTTCGGCCTGGCCCCAGCCAGAACTAAAATCCCGTGAAGACTGCTTCGGCCTTGCCCCAGCTAGAACTAAAATCCCGTGAAGACTGTTTCGGCCTGGCCCCAGCTAGAACTAAAATCCCGTGAAGACTGTTTCGGCCTGGCCCCAGCTAGAACTAAAATCCCGTGAAGACTGTTTCGGCCTGGCCCCAGCTAGAACTAAAATCCCGTGAAGACTGTTTCGGCCTGGCCCCAGCTAGAACTAAAATCCCGTGAAGACTGTTTCGGCCGGGCCCCAGCTAGAACTAAAATCCCGTGAAGACTGTTTCGGCCTGGCCCCAGCTAGAACTAAAATCCCGTGAAGACTGTTTCGGCCGGGCCCCAGCTAGAACTAAAATCCCGTGAAGACTGTTTCGGCCTGGCCCCAGCTAGAACTAAAATCCCGTGAAGACTGTTTCGGCCGGGCCCCAGCTAGAACTAAAATCCCGTGAAGACTGTTTCGGCCGGGCCCCAGCTAGAACTAAAATCCCATGAAGACTGTTTCGGCCGGGCCCCAGCTAGAACTAAAATCCCGTGAAGACTGTTTCGGCCGGGCCCCAGCTAGAACTAAAATCCCGTGAAGACTGTTTCGGCCGGGCCCCAGCTAGAACTAAAATCCCATGTAGACTGTTTCGGCCGGGCCCCAGCTAGAACTAAAATCCCGTGAAGACTGAGTCATAAACCCTCCCCTCCCCCCCCCCCCTCCCAGCACAGCCGCTATATTGACTGAGGCAGAAAAATATTGGTTGTATAGGTGTATGTAGGTTGCAGGATTCACGACACCGTTCCAGGGGGAAAAATACATGATTTAATTAATTAACTTAATTGGAAATCGATGAAAATTGCGCGACTCGCTGCGTTTGCGCCATAGGAATAGCTGTGAGGAAATTGGAGGTCCTAGGTTGAACGGCTCGGACGTCTATAGAGCAACAAACGCAAGACAGACAGACAGAAGAGACTTAGGAATATAGTATAGATAGCAAAGATTAGGTATTTACATTTGAAATTTACGCTAACACTAAACAACTTAAGCCAGCGTCGTAGCCAGGATTGGATTTCGGAGGGGGACGTGCACCCCACCCGTATGTATGGCAACTTTGTTTTTAAATGTCTCGAGTAGCGGCTCTGCTACAAGAATTCCTACATTTGCACGGGATTAATTCTCCATCTAATATATTGACCATATCCAAAGGCATATTTTCCATTTTATCTATGGTTATAGACTCGCCAACCAATATCAAAACGTGGCAGTGGCGTAGTCAGGGGGGGGGCACATGCCCCCCAGTACGTACAAATATTTGTTTCCCTTTTTTTTCAATGGCGTGCCCCCCCCCCCCCCCCGAAACAAAATCCTGGCTACGCCACTGAAACGTTGGACAGATCCGATAAAATTTCTAGAAAACCCGTCACAGGACTGTTATGGGTTTTACTCAAAAATACCACGTTACCGATATGACCCTTTCGAAAAGCATCGAATGAACCAAAGACTATATATACGCTTCGTTTACTAAACAGGCTTGTTCCTAGGAAAAACCTGTTAACACCTCTGTAGCTGGGTTAATATTTGAGCCCTCGGCGCCACTAGTAACACAGCTCAAGCTATTTTCTTTTTTCAAAAATAAGAAAGACTTTATTGGTGTATATGGCAGCGGAGGCCTTCACACCATGTGCATCATACAGAATTAGACTACAAATTTAAAGTATATACAAACAGCGATAAGAAGATAAATACACAAACCAAAAACAAAACTATTGTACCCGGCAAAGTTAACGAATGCCAACGGCGCGGAGCAGATTACACACGTCCGAAATAATCGGTAGTACACCTCGAGAAAAGGCCATACGGAGACCCGATACAGAGTGGAGAAAGTCACCTGCCGTAAGCGACGCCAAAAACGAATGGCGGGGACCGCTAGCCACCCGACATTCAAAAAGAATGTGGTGAAGCGTCTCTATCGCCGCGCACTGACCGGAGCGACACACCGAAGACGTTCTTAAGCGAAAACGGAAAAGCACCGCAGCAGTTGGAAGCCGGTCACAGTTAACACGTGCTACTAACGAGTCTTGCCAACGTGGCAACCGAAGACCCGCAATACAGTCCCGTGACGGATCAGTCTTGTACCACCCGACGCCCCGAGCCGAAACAAAGTGGTTCCATGAAACCTGCCAAGAGTCCGTAACCAGAACCGAAACCCGTGTTTTAAGGTAGCTTTTGGTGCGAGGCAAAAAAACCATCGGCCGCGCAGGATGGTCGATAGCCGCTACTGTGACACATTTGTCCGCCATCTCGTTCCCTGGGATACCGGAATGAGACGGACACCACAATAGTTTAACACGCCCGGGGTAACCGTGACAGAGGCTCCGGAAACGTAGCACTTGAGGGTCAGGGCCGTCCCCCAAAATCATAGCCAAGGCCGATTGGGAGTCGGAGCATACGACAATGTTCCCGAGACCTTCACTGCGAGCGAAAGCCACCGCTTGATTAATGGCAAAGAGCTCCACCGTGTTAATCGGGTGGCCCGGATCCACAACGAACGGACGAGTGACATCGCGATCAGGAATGCAGAAGCTGGCGCCGGCACAGCTGGATACGTCCTGGAGGGAGCCGTCGGTATATATGACCACGGAATCGCCGGCCATGGCATGGAGTTCGTAAAAGAAGAGCTGGCGCAACTCGACATCCGAGAACTCTGACTTTGAGGAGCGCAGCCAGCGACAGTTGACGTCCGCCTGGACAGGGGTCCAAGAAGGAAGGGAAATAAGGCTGGGAGAAGGAACCAAATCATGAAGCCAGTCAAGATTAAGAGTGACAAGTTGACGCCAGTATTTGAGGATCGTTGGAGTATTATGTATCGTCCAGAAGTGTTCAAAGTGACTGAGAGTGGCCACCGAGCCAGTTATGTAGCGCCTGTAGTAGTCGGGAGCATCGGCGGCTGCGGCCAGGTTGACAAACTGCATACCCAGCAGATCTCTACGGTGGGAAAGCGACATGATCGCCGCTTCAGCTTCCATTAACTGAATACTCGTCGACTTGTGAACACCCAAGATGACACGAAGCGCAGCATTTTGGAGACGGTCCAAGCGCCGTAAGTGGGTGGCAGCCGCGGAGTTATAGACGATGCTAGAATAATCGATCCGGGAGCGAATAAACTGCAAATACAACACCTTGAGGGCGCGGCGAGAGGCTCCCCAACGTGTACCAGAAACCGCGCGCAACAAATTTAGCCGTTGCATTCAAGCTAGGGGAAAATTTTGACCAGCGTCGAGATGGAGCCAAAATCGGTATGCAAGTTGAGCCTTAGAACACGCCTGTCTAGTAAGCGAAGTGTATATATAGTCTTTGGAATTAACTCAAGTGGAAACATTTGGAATTTCCCAATCCCAGGCAATTCCCTTTTTACAGGCCCTCCGTAGTGAAAGGTTGGGACCCCTCACTACTTCGTGTCTTTTTTATTTCGTTGCCCCTAAAAGGGAGAAACGAAATTATAATTTTCCTCTGAAATGGGTGTTGGTGATAGGATTACCTCGATGTGTTCGTAAACGGTCACGCGAGCTCGGTGGAGTATGCGCTTGAGGCTGTGTAATATTGTATTTGGTTTTTATCCGTGGAAGAACGGTTATAGCTTACTTCATTTGAAACAGGTAGTTTTGTTTTTATAGTTTTAGTAGATTGATTAAATAAGTCATTTACGTTGTAATATTGTTTTTGGATTTTTTATTCGTATTTCTATAAAATTTGATTTTTAATTTGTATTTTTATGAAATTCAATTTATATTTCTGATGAGCTTTCTAAGGATATTGAGGTTTCCTATTTCTTGATTGAATTACTATTTTATTGTGTTGTCAGTCACTTACCAGGACCAGTTTCGGGACCATGTAGCGAGAGTCTATAAAGTTATATTGAACGCCTTTCTTCCAGGGGCTTCCCCTTTGTGTAAAGTGTTATTTTTCAATAAAATTAATTATTATTTTACCAAAGTAAGCCTTATTTACTTCATTGAAAACGCAATTTTATTTTTAAAATTTTTATAAAATAAAATCAATACGGAGGATTTCACCTGTTTTATATACAGTAAACGAAAAGTATTTATCAATCTCGCATTTGCGGAAGCATTCTTACTCTATAGGTGATAAGCTAGTTTTAAATATTCCTCGAAATGAATTTAGACGAGGGAAAAGTTGCTCTTTGTTCGGTCCAGGGAACTAAAAAAAGGATTATCTCTCTAGGGGTCCCTCTTCGCTCGGGTCCGCGCTACCGTCGAAAACTTTCATAGCCCAATTTTCGTTTCTACCCTCCAGCAGTTCATCCCCCTTTGGATGGAACACTTCTCGATATCTCGGTTCCTGTATCTTCAAGACATGCTGTCCACTTTTCAAAACCGGTCGATCTCCCCCACCCTGCCTAACCTTGAAAGTAATAATTTTAAAAATAAGAAAAACTCCCGCAAAAATACGAGGTCGCCACTATCAAGGAGGATTAATCCTCCTTGCCACTATGCAGAACGTAAATATGGAATTACTTTTTAGAAAACAAGTGAGGTCAATACCGATTTTTTTTCGGTGATATAGTGCCTTTAAATGTGAAATAACCTTTAAGTACAAAGGTTAATACTAAGGACCTTCAGTCACTGCTTCTCCCAAAACTACCATTGACATTGTCTGCTATTTTAAAAGTTGGGCCGATGTCAGGCCTAGGCTTAAATATTTTCAAAGCGAACATAAACGAAATCTTATTTATCTTCCTCACAATGGCATTGAAATATTCCTTATAATAAGTAAATATGAAAACAACACTAAAAGTTAAAAAAATTTTAACACTATTATTAAATAAAAATTCAAACACGTTGAAGTGGTTCATGTGAAAAATTCCAGCAAAAACCTATGGGAATTCTGCGAGCTTGGAACGGATGGACCCTGTAAAAATCGTCTGAGCTTCTACTATTTTTAACCGCCATGTTATGGCGCTAGCGGCTTGCCGTAGCACGGCCAACTTTGATTTCTCGCGCATCTCTCGCGCTACAGCGGCCATCTCATTCGTTGACGTTTCTGTGTTAACCTATGAGCAAAAGATGTGTATGACGTCAGCGCCCCTAGCGGATTATTATTTTTAGTATAGTTTTTACATTGAAGACAATATAACCACCGAGCGTGGCGCTGAACTCCTACACATTATAGTACAGTTTATAGGGGGAAAATCCTTGCTCGCGGAATTTCGACGAATGTGTTGGCCGTAGTAGCGCGAACAGCGCGTGATCGAAGTTGGCCGTGGCCGTAGTCAATGAATGGCCGCTGATTGGCTGAAGCTTAAGCAAAGACTATGTAATCATTAGTCGTTGCTACAAAATGACTTGGCGTCAGGTTCTCCCGTAAACGGCAGCATTCTAGGTAGGAGTATAAGATTTCTATGGTAGTCACGAAAATTGGCCGGAAATTTTAACTTCCTCAGAATATTAGCATTAAAAGGTATGAACTAATAATCAGAAGTTTATAATAAATCTTAAATATCAGTAGCATCGCCAGGGTTTTTTGGTTATATCAAAAACTTCAATGTATAAGAACGTTGAAAAAAAGGCATCGCTTGGGTCTTGCTTATGTTATGATTTAATCGGTTTTAGAATAACTCCGCCCTAAAAACCGCGTGCAGCGCGCGCTTGCACTAGAAATGGTTTTAACCTTTAGTGCGCGCCGCATGCGGTTTTTTGGGCGGAGTTATTCTGTAACCGATTGCATCAAGGCACCAGGCCAAGCTAGGTTAGTAAATTTTAAACCGTTTCTCGATCGAGAATCGAGACCCCGTTGAAACCAGGCGCCAATTTTATCGTTCAACGTTCTTTCTTATACATATATAAGTTCTTTGTTATATGGGTTGGATTGCAGTACATTTGTCCACATAATTGCATATTGAATATAGCGTGTCACAGCCGCTGCTGTGGCTCAAAAGCATGGCTAGAAAGTAGCTTCGTTTGAAATTATAAATTGGCCGATTTTATCATATACCCAAAATTATCGCTTACGATTATCGTACTTCTAGCAATGCTGGAGCTCTACATTAACGTTTTCCATTTGATTGCTCAAGATTCGCTCAGAATATCTCTTTGACGTCATAGATCTCTTGGCTTCTCGGCCCAATCGACTAGAGTAAAATCGGGATTTGGAACATTCCATCTAAGAGCAACAAACACAATGAGAACGCACCGAGCCTTTAAACACGCTAACGCAAAGTTGTGTACAAATTTCATTGGACGAGCCTTTACGCTGCACGTTTTACGGAAAGGGGGAAGACATTTTCCGAATTTTTCCCTTCCGACGGCAGAAGGTGCGTCTAACCAAAAGTAAATAGGGGGAGAAAGTCTAACACTTGGGTCCAACCGCACGACGTCTTATTTGAGGGGTAAAATTTTTGGGCTTCGGAAATGACTTCCCCCTCGCCTCCTTACAGGGACACAAAGGTATCGGTTGTACTCCGCCACGATGAAAAATAGTTCTCTATAAAATACGTGAATATTAAACTTTTGCTTTCGATAATTTGGTTAATTTAGTTCCTAAATAAAGGAGATATATGATAGAAACTAAAATGCGACATTTTAAAAATAATAACGCTACTTTTGAAAAGTAATAAACCGTAACTAGAATAACGCTCACTTAAATCGTGGAGAGCGTGGCGCCATCTAATGGCGGAGATCGGGACTAATTGGTAAATCTACGATGTTAAGGCCTAACAATTTGCAAGTTTAACTGAAATAATAGCTATAGCTACGAGCTTTTTTTTGTTTATTTTACAATTGATATAGTAATTATTAATTAAAATCAACGGTTATCGAAGGAAATAATGGTCAGCATTTGACAGAGAGACTATTTGAAATCGCGAGGCGGTGACATGGTTGCCAGGGAATAAAATTCAAAATTTTCATCTTGAGCGCGGACCGGAATACCACAAATGCACTACTTCGCGTGTAATGCGCTATCCTTATTGGTTAGAAATATCTCGTGATCACTAGCTCTTCAAAAAGGGTGTCAAGCATGGTGGAAGGTAAAATCTGAAGGCAGTGATAGACTTTCTCCCCCTATTTACTTTTGGTCTAACCAATGAAAACTGTACATAAGAAAATGTATGACTTTTGACGGGTTGCGTACTCCTTGTGTGCGGTGCTGGCCATAGAAATCGGATAACAAACTAGAACGCTTAATCGAATGGCTGGCAGACCACCGATTAGATTCTTGGCTAAAACGACAGTAGCACCATCTACACCGCGTGCACGAAGCTTATTTTAACTAGTGATCAGGTCTACTATGTGAATAACGTAGGCACTGATGCAAATAACCATTTACAGGTGTTGATTCATTAGTGGTCTTTTCGACTTTCTTTAACGGTTTCAGCTGTAAGTACAAAGCAAGATGTAGTTTTCGGATTCATATTTTTCGAAAGGTATTTATTTATTTATTATCACATGTTGTGCCCACAAAGCCATAATAGGCTTATATGCAGGCTTCCAATCTTGTACAGTTGAAATGGCACAAAACACAATGTAATACAATACAAAATTTGGCAAGGACAGTAACAATTACAAAATTAGAACTTGACGTAAAATAAGATAAGGGAGATAAAGATTAAATATCCGAATTAAAAAAAAATTCTACAAGAGTTTTAAATTTAGGATAGTGTTTTTCAGTAACGATTTGAGTTGGGAGAGAGTTCCAATGATTAATTACACTATGGAAAAAATAATTATGTATAAATGCAGTTTTTGCTCTTGGTTTAATTAACTTAAGGGAATTACCACGCATCGTGGATCCCACATTTAAGGAAAAGAAATCATTAAAGATACTTTCGAGGCCGTTATAGAAAAATTTGTGGAGTAGACATAAATTATTAATTTAGTGATGAGTTTGGAAAATTGGTTTTGCGCTTTTTGCAGAGTTGCGAGATCAGTTGATAGATGGGGGAACAATAATCAATGATGGGAAGGGCAAGTGAATTATACACTTGTTTTACAAGAATGGGAGAATGATAATTAAGGTTGCGGCGAAGTAATCCAGCCACGGAACGGACGCGTTTGGCGACTCTGTTACATGTGAGCAGATAACTTAACGCTGGGGTCTACAATAACTCCAAGGTCGCGCTCGGAAAGAGTGGATGCGAGTGGAGTGCTTTTAATGGTATAAACAAAATTATTGTTGTGACGGCCTAAATGCAATACAGAACATTTACTGGTGTTGAAGGCCAATCCATGGGAATCCGCCAGTGGCGTAGCGAGGATATTTGGAACCCAGGGCAAAACTCCCAAATTTGCGCCCTTCCCGGCTACCTTTTATATACCCATTATCAGGCGTGCCCCCACCTTCGCCCGGTCAGACTTAAATAACGAAGTATGACAAACAGATAATTGTTATTATATTTAACAAAATAAAATCAATTTTAACCTTCTATATTGTAGCATTCTCTCACAAAACTGTCCGTAAAATTGACAAATATCGCTAATTTAAGCCTTCAGTCATTTTCGAGAACTTATAAAAATAACTAAATGGTTATCCAAAAATAAGCTACCTAGAAAACCCAGAACAATTATTGTAGTTTAATATCTAAAAAAAAACGTTTTTTTTTTCTTAATCTTTTATCAAACGCCCGTAAAACTTACTTCCGAATGGCAGAAAATGCCATATTTACAATTCAACTTTTTAATTTTCAATAATAATGAGTGTAAAATATAATAAAATATCCGTTTTAATACTTTGGGTGCCTATTTGACGCCCCTCTGATCGTTGGCGCCCGTGGCGGATGCCCCGCCTGCCCTCCCCTCACTACGCCTCTGGAATCCGCCCAGAGAACCACAGCATCCAAGTCAGCCTGAAGCGCGAGGTTGTCAGAGTGAACTTTAATTTTATGGAAAAGTTTAGAATCGTCCGCAAATAGCAAAATCGGAGCAGTAAGAACAACGGTTGGCAGATAATTAATAAAAATATTGAAAAGGAGGGCCCCCAAGATAGATCCCTGGGGGACCCCTTTATCTACGTTACTCCAGGCAGAAGCGTGGCCCTGAAGGACCACCCTTTGCTTGCGGTCCTTTAAGTAACTCAAGCCACCGTAACGCATCCCCAGTAAAACCGGCGCAGCGGAGTGACCCAAGAAGAATAGAATGTGGGATGGAATCGAAGGCCTTGGAAAAGTCCAAGAAAATTACTTCCACATTGTAGCCCTCATCGAGCCACTTAGACCAAGCGTTCTTAGCCTTTAGCAAGTTAGTAAGACACGAACGTTTGGAAAGAAAACCATGCTGAGAAGGAGAAAAAAAGTTAGTGCTATGTAAGAAGGCTCTAATTTGGACGTTGGCAATGATTTCACATAGTTTGGGGGCCTGATTTAAATTACTAATCGGCCGGTAGGTAGATCGGTCGCTCCGAGGACCTTTTTTGTGAATGAGGGTAATATGAGCCTCCTTCCAGGAAGGGGGGAGCTCACAGAGAGTAAAGGAACGAAGGAGATACAGTGGGAAGGATAGGGCATTTGCTAGAGATTTAAGTAAATGAGGGTGAAGACCGTCGGGACCTGGGGATTTAGAAGCATTTAATTTACCCAATAAGATGACAATATCAGCAGGTTCACACGATAATTTAGAAAGAGTAGGAGATTGCACATTAACATTAGCACAATGAGCTAGCGGCGGAGCTAAACGGCCACTGATTCTAACAGTGGAGGCAAAAAAAAGTCATTAAAGGGATCCCTCACTCACAACAGGGGAAGGCATAGGGGTCACAAAAAAACTGGTTTTGAAGCACACTGCAAGTCTGGATTTTATGTTACCCCTATGCCTCCCCCTGTTGTGAGTGATGGATCCCTTTAAGCACTGAAGCTGCTTGAGATAAAGTAGTAGCATATGTAACATAATTTGGGACCTGTATTTCTGCTAGGCCTCGGTATTGCGCAAATACAGGTCCCAAAGGCGGGGAATTCATTTCCTCGCCTTAAAATTTTCGTCGATTTTAAAAGTAGATTACAAGCGAAATAATTAAGGGAAAATTATGAAAGTAGTCTTAAATAAAACCTGAAAACTTACTAAAAATCATATGAAAAATTCAAAGTTGAGTACAAACACTAAAATTATTAAAAAGTCTCCGAATTGCAACACAGTTAGGAAAACAAATTCCCGTAGGAAAAGCATTAGGGAGAAAAAACAATTTTCACGAAAATTCTTCAGCTTAGACTCAGTTCGTGTCTCCGCCGTTCGGCAGAGCCACTTGATTTTTGAACCCCTCCTCTTCTATGGAAATGTCCGCTCCTATTGACTGAACGCAGTATCAGTCACGTGCTTCCTCCATGCTTGTTCGGAGCAGATCCGAGCACGCAAATGGAACATAAAATATTGATCAGACCGATCTAGAGCGCTCGAGAGCAGTCAAAAGGAAAACGCTATTATATTGGGTACCACGTGCTTAGGCTTCGATCCGTCCCCGGCAACATGCAAATAAAACGGAATATAATCTTGTATATGTTTTGAATTGATCTATTATTTGTTTTTCTTGCAGTTAGCTATGTTTTTCACTTGTTAGGATTAAAATCAGCGATTTCACATGAGTGATTCCAGTAAGGTTGTAAGCCGCGAGCTTTCTATCTTAAGGCATGTGAGATATGAACATTTAGTTGCTGGTATAAGTGGTGGTGTTACGTCGACAATAGTTCTTCATCCTCTAGATTTATTAAAAATTCGATTTGCAGGTGAAACCTTTCATTAGTAAACTTGCCTTACAGAAAGATGATTCGTTAATTTCTTCTAGTGCATGATGGGAAAATTGAAAGCCGCCCGCATTATCGCAGTATTACCGATGCTGTTAGAAAAATTGTACGTACTGAAGGATTTTCTGGACTGTATAAAGGAGTAACACCAAATTGTTGGGGAGCAGGAGCTGCCTGGGGTTTTTATTTCCTTTTGTAAGATATAAAACGGTTTTCGAAGAGAGTTGAGAGTCAATCATTGTGTTCATTTTGTAGTTACAACACTATCAAGCAATGGATGTTGGAAGGGAATGTTAAAGGCTTTCTCGGTCCAAGCCAACACATGCTAGCTGCTGCACAGTCTGGTAAAAAATACTTTCTTTCGTATTTTAATGATTATAAGAATTTATTTTTCAGGCGCATTGACGTTAGTTATTACAAATCCCCTTTGGGTTGTGAAAACTAGGCTATGTTTACAGTACATGAATGATAATTCATTGCCAGGGAACATGAGATACTCTGGGATGTTTGACGCTTTGCATAAAGTTTATAAATATGAAGGGGTTAAAGGTTTATACAAGGTAAAACTCACTATCTTATTTAGCCTTTAAGGACTAAGAAGCACGTAATACGTTTTATAGGGTTTTACACCTGGTATTTTTGGTATCTCTCACGGAGCTTTGCAATTCATGGCTTACGAAGAAATGAAACAAAGATATACTCAATATTATGGGATGCCAAATAATGCTAAATTGGTAGATTGATATTTAAACAGAATTAAATTAATTATAATGATTAATTCTACGTTTGATTTTTAGGGAACTCTAGAATACATAACATTTGCCGCTGTTTCAAAACTTTTTGCTGCGGGTGCGACTTACCCCTATCAAGTTGTTAGAGCCAGACTGCAAGATCAACATCGTCACTATAATGGTGTGCTTGATGTCCTCTCTACAACGTGGAGGTATGGCATTTTTTGAATTCTTAAAACAGCTACAGTTCGCTCAATTAGAATTATTATTTGCATAGATTTATTGTAACCTAGTTTTTCAAACTATTCGCTTTGTTTTAAAGTGATTTGAGGGAAATCATGGGAAATAAGGTTTTTTGCTAAAGTTCTTAAGAAAAAGCTTCCAAAACCTGCAAAAATCCTAATTCAGAATGATCAATTACAAAATTATTAGAATTGGTCCGTAATTGAAACTATTTAGAAGTCCACTAGTCACTTGGACCACTTTAAAGATTTCGAATTAACAGCTTGCCTTATTTCCCAACCAGGTTAGAAAACGTTGGTTAGTTTGAAACTCAACTTTTAGACCTTTTTCTGATGAGTTTAAACCAAAGTTTTCTTTATACAGAAATATGTTTAAAAAGGAACTGCGGTTTATTATAAGTCTATCTGAAAAGGGTTTAACTTTTAGAATGTCTTAGGCCAAATTTTGGATGAAATGTTGACCATTCTTGTAGGTGTGAAGGTCTTAGAGGCTTTTACAAAGGTTTATCAGCCTATTTACTTCATGTCATGCCCAACATTTGCATCGTCTTCCTTATATATGAGTCGTTATCACCCGATAACCAATCCTCAAAGATTAAGAAAGACTCCAACTCCTAGCCAAAGTTGTTCCCATATAATGAATATATATTTGGAATTAATTTATATGTACATAGCTAAAGCAATATTTAAATTCACCTAAAAATAGCAATATGAATATTCTGTTCTTTTTTAGTGATAATTTTGAGATTTTAGCATTTCACTAGCGCAAGTACATTAAAATTATAACAATATGGAATTATTGGGCATTATTTAAGATTATATATTTGTACTAATTTGATAGTATTTATGAATGGTAATTTTTTTGAAAAATGTTGGTTGGCTTCAAAAGATTTTCCATTTGTAAAATTCAGCCAAGTGTATTTTTTAAACACGAAAATGATTAGTTTATTTGGTTAAAATGTCAGTTGAGAAGCTAAGACATTTTTTTGTCTTGTAGGTTTGAGAAAATAGGAGGTTTTTATAAAGGCCTAGTCCCAAGCTTGTTGCGAGTCGTACCGACAACAGCTATAACTTTCATAGTGTATGAAAATGTCTCGCACTCTATGTTGGCCAAGAGACTTGATAAAAATGCCAATTAACGCTCCAATACCAGGAGTAAATAGCAAATATATTTACTCCTGCCAATACTTTAAAAAATTAAGAGTAGCTTTACACAAAATTGTAACAAAATATTAGTTTTGTTTAGTTTTCAAAATTGTTTTAGTTAGGTTGAAATAATTTTGTTTTAAATAATGCTAGTCATTTGAGACTAGATGTTTGTTTTATTTTACAAGAAAATGGAATATTTAAAGTAACATTCCCATTTCTCAAAGAGTGCCTAAAAGTGTGTCAATTATGAAGAAAATATTGCATAATGAAATGATGTAGGATGTTAAAGGTTCATTTTTGCACAATGTACTAGTTAACAATTTTATTTTATTAACTTAAACCAAAATTTGTGTAATTATGCAAAACCAATTGTGATAAGACCACATGTTTGAAAATAAAATTGAATTATTATAAGTTTAACAAGATATTTTTTCAAAAAATATTTAGTAAAAAATTATTTTATTTTTATAACATTATGTATTTAGTTTCATCACCATTAATTTCACCTATATTTATGACGAAATTAGTTATTTGTATTATTATTTGTTAAATGATTATCCTTACCAATTTTACCATCTTTGACTAGTTTACTTAAATGATGACTAACGTTATACGCAGCAGCTGCGTGTAGATGTTCAGGAGTATCCTTTTAAATTTAGAAGTAATTAATTATGGTATAACTTTAAAATAACTTTGAACGTGGTCAAACCTACTGTATAAACAAGCTTGACAATGTCCATTGGATTTAACGCTTGCTGTTTATTTAAGACAGCCAAAATTTGTTTTTCTCGCTGCAGTCTATGTTCGATGTAGGCTTTTATTTTAGGAATGGGCTCTGAAATATCCGGACCATGGCCAGGATATATTTTGCCCGGCTTTAGCTCCAGAATTTTATTTAAGGAAGACATGTAAGAATGCAAATCTTCGAAAACCTTGAAGAAATTCATTGAAATTAAGCTAGTTTATGGTATTAGTAAAAATGGTTGAACTTACAGCTGTTCCTTCACCCAAAATACAATCTCCACTAAATAAGGCATTTTCTTCTTCTAAAATTAAAACTACATGGTCTGTTGTATGTCCGGGTGTGTGAACCACTCTATTTGAAAGTAATTCATTTATATATTACAGAAATAAATTCGGTATGTTATATCAAAATATTACTTTAACGTAGCACCCTCTGTATTTAAAACTTCGCCATCACTTAGATAATTGTAATTATTATTTTTCAAATTCTCATTGTTTTGGGGAAATTTTGATACCCTGCAATCTTATCGTTTAATGACATTAACTAGAGTTAAGTTTTTTCTTGTATTATAGTTAATTTTCACCTGTATTTAAAGCCTCTTTAATATCCGGCACCCCTCCAATATGATCATGATGCCAATGTGTAATAACTATATCTTGCAATTGAACTTTTTGTTCCTTAAGAACTGTTTCCAAATGTTTTATATATTCAGGTACATTACTATCACCAGTGTCCAGTAATATTCGTCTGGAATATAATTAGCTGAATTTATATTATTTTACATAATATTATGGTGAGGGGCTAACCACTTCTGTAAATTCTGTACACCGAGTACAGCCTTTGATAGTACAGACACGGTTTATAGAATCCCAGAGTACACGTACTCTTTTTAGTACAGTACACCAATTACTCAGTGATCAACCTCTAGTATTAGGGTAAAAGTGGTACACTACTTATTTCCATTTCCTATTAAATATGTATTTGTTCCTTGCAATGTCATTGCCCCTGGATTACAACCAAGAATTCTTATTACTCTTTCGGATAGTTTTGTTATGCTTGGTATTTTAGTTGCCATTTTATTTAACTTTTCATAAAAATAAACATAAAGCTTTGATGGAGAGGTCAACGGACAAAAAAAAACGTCACGAAGAGTGGCGTGCTCTGTGCGGTGGTGAAAAGTTTCCCCTTCGGCATCATCGGTTGCCATGGAAACGAGTCCCAGCGGCGTTTGGAGCATCTTCAACAATTCAGTGAAAATTGCAGAGTTTTATTGAATTTACATTGTACTTATGTTAATTTTTGTAAATGCTTATAAATTTAAAGTAAAACGATATATTTAAACATGTGGATGGTGGCTGGAGTCAACAAAAAACTGGACGGGTAAGCAGTGAAGTGAAGGTTTAATTTCTAAGCCTTAGCTCAGTTTAAAGTTTTGAACTTTTGACGCAAAATTTAAATCTTTAAGCCTTGTGTATATAATTTTGTTTCATGCTAAAGTTATATCATGCAACATGTATTGTAGTGATATTCTAAAATTACTTCATTAATGGTTTTATTAAAGCAAATATCCCTACAGATTGCAGTATTACATTTATCACCGTTAGACGAGGTAAAATTATAGTCGTGATGTAGTGTAATAGCGTTTTCCATTTGACTGCTCACGAGCGTTCTAGATCGCTCTGATCAACATTTTATGTTCCTTTGCGTGCTCGGATCTGCTCCGATCAAGTTTCGCGTGTTCCTTTTCCCGCTCTCGGGTGCTCCGAGATCGCCCAAAACCGATCTGCCGATTTCGACAGATCAACGGATCGAGATCGAGATCAGATTAAATTTTTGTGTGTTCCTTTTAGATTTTTTGGCAAAATGGGAGACCAATACACGAAAATTCAAATTACTAGCAGACGAAAAACAACAAAAGCCCGGGAATATGCTAATGGGATGTTCCAATTGCGGTTTTACTCTAGTCGATTGGGGCGAGATCTATGACGTCAGAGACAGTCAGAGCGAATCTCGAGCAATGAAATGGAAAACGCTATAGGAAACGCTCTCACTGAAGACTTTTTGCATTTACAATTTGATTGCTCGAGATTCACTCTGAATCTGTCTCTGACGTCATAGATCTCGCCCCGATCGACTAGTCTAGAGTAAAACCGCAAATGGAACATTCCATAAACATATTCCCGCGCTTTTTAGTAATTTTGAATTTTTGTGTTGTGTTTTACCATTTGGCGAAAAAATCTAAAAAGAACAAGCAAAAATTTGCTCCGATCTCGTACCCTAGATTCGAATTCAGAGAGCTTCCCGATTGACGGTTTTGTAACGAAGTGATTACCCACTTCCGAAAAATCGAGCTTCATATCGCTTAGTGTAGTCGAAAATAATATAAACCTCGTACCCTAGATTTGAAATAACTGCCTCGCGCTTAGTCAATACGCCTATATTAAAAGGTGGGTAAAAATGTTGACCCACCCAGCTAAATTTTAATATATATGAAAGACCATCTAATTTATAGGGCCCCCTCAACTTCTCAAGCTTAGCCGTCCACCACGACGGGTGAACTGTCACTGGCGTAAATATAGCGGGTCCAATTTTACAATGGGACCCAATTTTTCCGTTTATTCCCATTCGACCGAAATCCCATTCGACCGAAAGAATTTTAAAATGTAGCCCAATTGGCGGGGTGATTTGGTATTTTATTTATAAGGTATGTACTATCGAAGATCCATGTTTAGGTTAGGTTAGGTTAGGTTAGGTTAGAGTTGGTTAAGTTTACCATTTCAGTTTTGGTTCAGTTACTTTTCTTGACTAGGTGAAGATAAAAATATAATTCATGCTCATTCCAAAAGCCAATTTATATAGCTGCGTTCGGTCGAATGGGACACATAAAAACCGCACGTTTCGGCGGAATTCGGTCGAATGGGACACCTCAAAAATCGCCTTCGGTCGAATGGGATTTCGGTCGAATGGGACTAAAGCAATTTTTCTAGTTACGCCATTGCTCCAAGGTCAAAGGTCAGGGGCACGCGCGTGTAGATCGTTATACCAAATTAGCAAAACGCGTGTTAGAAACCACTAAATAACAATTTAAATTGAATACATGTTTTCAAGGTTGAAAGGTAACTTAAAAATAGGGAATACATTCAAAGGAAAAGAAAACCATCTGCTTATGAAACTACTGCAGTATGGCTTTCTGGCAAAGTTTAATAATGATTTTCTTCGTTAATGTTTAGAAAGGCCAGGGTAACGCAACTAGGGTCGCGAACCGACCGAAACAAAGCCAAAAGCGAGAAGGGGGAACCTTTTTCGGGACAACCCTGCCAATGCGAATGGAGGCACGTACGCGGGCGCTGGTTGTAAAGTGTCAATAGTCAATTCCATGACGCTTGACGAATTAGGAAAAGGAAATGAGAAGCAAATATTGTGACGGAGAAAGAGTTCGCGGAGCTACCGCGTTATTCGGCATACGGGGAATAAATAACTAACAAGGAGACGACCCGAGGTGATAATCACCAATTTTGTTCAAACTCGGGTATAGTGTACACCTCCATGTAACTTGAAAAACCTGCGAGAGAAAAACTGCGACGGGCTTTCTTTTTGCCATGGCAACCGAAAACGTTTTTGACAACATGATTTTTAATTATTTCCATTGAAAATAACATGGGAATTTGAAGGATTTTAAGGGTCCCCCAATTGACCAAATTGCATTTAAACTTGATTAAATTTAATTTTTAAAATCAATTTAAATGTATTTTTAACGTTTTTGAAATTTTAAATATTTTTCTTTTTTTAAAAGGTTTCACCCTTAAAATCCTTCAGATTCCCATGTTATTTTCAATGGAAAAATTCCAAATCATGTTGTCAAAAACGTTTTCGGTTGCCATGGCAAAACGAAAGCCCGTCGCAACTTTTCCCTTGCAGATTTTTTAAAGTATATGGAGGTGTACACTATACCCGAGTTTGAACAAAATCGGTGATTATCACCTCGGGTCGTCTCCTTGTAAGTGGTTTTGGTGAAATATACAAAATGGAATATTTGGGCATTACAGAATTTTTTTTAAAATAATTCTGATATTGTTAGAGATGTTAGCCGGTAAATTTTTCTCGAGGTAAATTTACCGGTAATGGTAAAATTACGGTAAATTTACCGAGTGGTTTTACCGGTAAATTTACCAATTATTTTCATAAAGCAAAAAACACCCAAATTTTTTTTGTTGAACTTCAAATATAAGAAGAAATAATTACATTTTACATTGGACCAGAAAACCAAATCATTTTCCTGTTAAAGAGAGACGCCTGAATAGTCTCGAAAATGATTAGTCTCGAATCTGAATAATCTCGAATATGAATAAACATGAAACTGATTAGCGTCGAAACTGACTTCCCTCGAAACTAACTTCACTCGAATCTGACTTCCCTCGAATCGGAAGTTTCGAAACTATTCCGATTCGAGTTTGTTCAGTTTCGAGTGAAGTCAGATTCGAGTTAAATCAGTTTCGAAACTATTCAGATTAGAGACTAATCATTTTCTATTCAGCGGCCCCGTTAAAGGGATCCATCACTCGCAACAGGGGGAGGCAGAGGGGTCACATAAAATCCAGACTTGCTGTGTGCTTCAAAACCAGTTTTTTTGTGACCCCTATGCCTTCCCCTGTTGTAAGTGAAGGATCCCTTTAAGGACTCGGAATTCCCGGCACTGTGATTTTACGTTCCATACATTTAAATGTATTTCTAAGGGGATATCTAGGAGGTTTCTCTAAGTTTAATGTAACCTAAGGCTATGGTAAAATTTGTGACATCAAACCATTATTTTGATTATATAAAAAAGATAATGGTAAATTTACCGGTAATTTTACCGGTAAATTTAAATACTGTTTTTATTATTACCGGTAAATTTACATCACTAGATATTGTAAGAAAAAAATTATCTTGAAACGTAAGATATATTATCAATTATAGTTGTGGTCAACCTGGTTAATCCCATCAAAACTTAAATGTGGGTTTAAAAGTAGACCTTGTTATATCAAAAGTCTGATAAGACTTCATATGAAGTCTTATCAGACTTTTGGTTATATCTTGACTGGTCTAGTTAAAAGATAGAAGATAATCGATGCCGAGTTTATCTTACTACGGCCGTTGTGTTTCTTAAACATTCAGTATATCCAATTTTGACAACAGCTTTTTTTAAAGTAGCCTCGAATATTGATTAGGTCGTGCATTATCTAGCGTACATTTTTCATTGGTTTAACGCTATAGCGCCTGCTGCCGTCGGTCCGTCGGAAGGGGAAAATTCGGAAATTGTCTCACCCCCCCGTCCGTAAAACTTTCAGCATAAAGGTTCGTCCAATGAAATTTGTACCCAACATGCGTTGTGTTTGTTGCTCCTAGCTGTAATTATGTACACCCTGTACAAAATTACAACTACTTTCTAATCAGGGAAAGTCAGGGAATTTTAAGATGGGCCCAAATAGTCAGGGAAATGTCAGTAAATTTTAACAATTTGTAATAATTAATAATAATAATAATAATTATCAGCTAGGCTAATACCCAAGGCACCACCTTAGGCCTAAGTCATCATGCGACTTTTGAAGCCCTTAATTCAGGTGGCCGGGTTACAATGCGTAGGAAAAGTCAGGGAATTAACTTTTTGGTGGTAATTTTACTCTAGATCTATGGCAAAATCTATGATTATCATTTATTTCCTTGTAAGTTTAGCTAATTTTTTCAACATTGCAATAACCTTATGATTATTGTGTACACTGTTACGAAATCCATTTCCCAGTGTTAAAAGAACCTACAACCACCAAATAATAGTATGCTAGCTTAGCGTATAAGGAAGCTGTATATGAAACAAAAACGTTACCATTACCGCCCATTCACGATTCAAAAACTTAGTTTTCTCCATTACCGCCCATTTTCACGATTCAAAAACTTAGTTTTCTCCATTACCGCCCATTCACGATTCAAAAACTTAGTTTTCTCCATTACCGCCCATTTTCACGATTCAAAAACTTAGTTTTCTCCATTACCGCCCATTCACGATTCAAAAACATAGTTTTTTCCATTACCACCCATTCCCGATTCAACCAGATTGAAATTCCATTCCCAATTCAAAGTATTGCAACCAGATTGAAATTCCATTCCCAATTCAAAGTATTGCAACCAGATTGAAATTCCATTCCCAATTCAAAGTATTGCAACCAGATTGAAATTCCATTCCCAATTCAAAGTATTGCAACCAGATTAAAATTTAATTCCAAACTCCAAATTACTTTTCCAATCTATTGATAATTTAATTATTAGTTAATTAAAATTAATAATAATAAAAATAAGATATCAATTTTATTCGGTATTTTCGTATCTACCTAAGCACCCACAAACTGTCAAGTATTGATATAGAAGCACTGAACCCTTCCGCGAAACACTATCCTCCATCTTATAATATTTCTTGGAGGTAATGTCAGAACCGCTTCTTTCATTTTTCTACATATTTAGACCCTTGGGTTCGTACAGCGTCTTGACAGACAGAAATCTGACTCATTATTTTAACAATCCGGCTATCAAGCAACATCTCATTGGGATGGGTTTGGTAAGTGTTAACGAAATGAAAGTATGGCTCGATCTGACCTAGGCGTTGTCCTTCCTCGCAGATCCGGAAAGACGGCAGCATAATTCCGGAGTCCATCTATCGGCGCAAACACCAAGATCGTTTGCGGAAACAGATGGCCAACCAGGCGTTGGCTACGGCCATCGTCAAGAAAACGATTGACCTTGAAAAATTGAGAAAGTCCCAGATCGAACGCCACATTGACGAACTGGCGAAGGTCGAAACGGTCGAGCGAATTAGAGTAACCTCAATTTTTTCACCTTTGTTTCGCACTTTCAATGATTAGATACTTTAATGGTGGCGCGTGTTTAGAGCGCTCGTCGGAGGCGACGGAATTCCAGCGCTCCAGCTTGTCTTCGAAATTGCTTTCCTAATGGTTCAGTCTCAATCCGGTATCACGGAAGGGGCAAAAGCGCCCCTCCGTCAAACAGAAAGTCGCGCGGAAAAGTGAAGAGAATCGACAAGTCATTCGATTTAGATCTATCGAGGTCTTACAGCCCACCGAATCTTAACGTCCAGGATTTCGATTTTGACGACGTAAGTCATTGGTGTACCAGCGTCCCGTTTGTATCCTTCTAACCTAGTTCAACTTTTCTCGAGGTCCCTAAAAACGACGATGGTTCGTCGCTAGTTAGTAATAACTCGGACATTTACGAAATATCCAACTATCACGCTTCGAGACCTAAGTCGGCGCACCCTCGTAAGAGAACCAAGCCATTCATTCCCGTAAGTTTTTTGAGGCAGTCGTATCTTGTCGGAGGCTAACGAAGACGTTGGTTTAGTCTAGCTTCGAGGCCATCGAAAAATTCTACGCCCAGGCCAATAACGCCCTCTTGCTGAAAGCCGTGTCCCCTTACCTTCAGCCACTCCTCTCGGCATCGACAGAGAACGTGGCCAGGAAAAGGAAAAGCTTCAGCGCTCGAGGGCAGAGGTCGCAACCCGTCACTATTCGAGATTTGTTGGAATGGAGCGACGAAAGTGAGAAATTTCTCACTCGAAGGAAGAAACTAACGAGAAAAATCAAATCTACATCCGTGCAGGTTTGGAATTTGACATCGGGGCCGTACGCAAATTACGTAACGCAGTAAAGGGGGGAGTTCGTGTCAGCTAGGAGCAACATACACAAGGAGAACGCAGCTAGCCTTTAAACACGCTAACGAAGGGTTGTGTACCAATTTCATTGGACGAGCGTCACGAGCCTTTACGCTGAACGTTTTACGGGCGGGGGGGAAGACAATTTCCGAATTTTCCCCTTCCGACGGCAGCAGGCGCTAATGCGTCTAGCCAATGAAAAATGTACACAAGAAAATCCACGACTTTTGACGGGTTGCGTTCTCTTTGTGTGGGGTGTTGTGTTTGTTGCTCATAGGTGTCAGCTAGGAGCAACAAACACAGCACTCCACGCAAGGAGAACGCAACCCGTCAAAAGTCTGTGGTTAGATGCTTTAGCACCTGCTGCCGTCGGAAGGGGAAAATTCGGAATTTGTCTCCCCTCCCCCGCCCATAAAACGTTCAACGTAAAGGTTCGTCCAATGAAATTTGTACATAACACTCAGTTTGCGTTAGCATGTTTAAAGGTTAGCTGCTTTATCCTTGTGTTTGTTGCTACTAGGTGTCAGAGTTACCCCAAGTAACATAATTACCATAAGTATTTCAATTTGGGAAAATTATCACCGAACTGATTTTCAAATCTATTGCGAAATCTAGGGTTAGTTATCAGCACAGAGCCCCCTAGTGTCTAAATATGCCCAAGGCGAAATATACTACTACCAAGGACGATAACACGCCACTCACAATTGTCAGTTCAAGTGCGAGTCCAAGACAGTTGGAGCTTGACGAGAATGGCAGTGTCGAAAAAACGTTCGGTCAGCATTAAAACAATATGTGTCCTAATTATTATATTTATGTTACTTATGGTGATACTAAATGTGACAGGGGGAGAGGACTAGCGGAACATAAATGATCAATTATTTTAACTAACAGTTACAATATAGTACTGGTATTTCTCATTTTTACACACAATCCTAAGGGATTTGTGTGTACTGAGCCCACGTACAGTGTAACCGATGCCACCGTATTCCCCATAACTATCCAAGAATTAGGCATAGAAAGGCCCAAGATATCTCAATCGGTGCCCAAAAAGTTAGTCATTTTTCCATTTAAGTGTTTTTTCGCTATTTACTTTTTTTTAAATTAAGACCGACTTAGTTGAAAATTATATTTTTAGTTAGTACTGATTATTTCGGAACTACGTTGTATTAAGAAATTTTAATTTTAAGAGAGATTTCTGGCCAATAAGCGGGACCTCATAACACGCGTACGCACTATTGGGATATTTGAATTTCGTACCAATTGATACAGGCTCCATCTATGATCTAACTCCAAATAACCTGGCTACCTTATTTCCAAAATTCGGATTGCCTAAAAATTAATTTAAATTAATACTTAATTTAGGCGGTGGAGTCTTTTAAATTGATACTATTGTTTAGGATGGTGTCGAAAGAGCCGATATGTTTTGCGTTATGTAATTTGCGGGTTGTAATACACCCGTAACCATCTTAAAGTTTTAAACTCTGACACTTGCAGAATCTTTCGAGTTCTACTTTACCCAAGTCCTGTCACCTCACTCTGAGGTTCTTAGGCTCGCAACTTTTAAGAAGTATCGATCCTGGTTCCAGAACGCCGGAAATTGTGGTGAAGCAACAGCACTGTGGGGGTACTCCGATACTCGTTTATAAGGGCAGTCATTCCGCCGGAGGTTGGTCATCTCGAGACGATGGTTTATTTCCGTGTGGTCTGATCAATGTCCTTCAATTTACAGATCTCTTGACATTCGCGTCTCGTCGCCATCGAGGCTACACCTTTAGCGTGACAATATTTGTCGATGGCATTTGCGATTTAAGGTTGAGCGCCTGTTGCGAATACCGCTATCAAGTAGGGGCCAAATTGGGTGGTGCTCAAGGTCATTTCAGTCTCGTCAAGGTCGATGGCGGGAAACCCTGTTACAAGTAAGTTGATGACTGTATATCAATGACGCGTTTATTATTAATAATAATAATCAGCTAGGCTAATACCCTTGGCACCACCTTAGGCCCAAGTCATCTAGCGACTTATAATGCCTTTAAACAGGTGGCCGGGTTACAATGCGTAGGAGTGTGGTGGCAAGCCCTTCATGCCACGCGAGCCAACAGCTCCCTACACTCACTATTACCGTTAACCTCTACAAGTTTTTATGGGAAGAACTCGAGGGAAAACCCCTTTAACCAGTGGGGAGAGAACTTGCAAACTCAACGCGGAAGGAGTAGTTCCGAGTTTTCAACCAGTGCTACAAGTTGGGATTGAACCCGGCTCCTCTTGCTGCGAGGCGAAAGCGCTAACCACTCCGGCACCCCACATTAACGGTAATAGTAAGTGTAAGGAGCTGTTGGCTCGCGTGGCATGCAGGGCTTGACACCACCCTCCTACGCATTGTAACCCGGCCACCTGAATTAATGGTTTTAAAAGTTGCTTGATAACTTATGCCTAAGGTGGTGCCTTGGGTATTAGCCTAGCTGATTAATATTATTATTATTATTATTATTATTATTATCTTACAACCACGCAGATGCCAGGCCGAACAGCATTTGGGTATCGAGCGACCGAAGCATCCTTTACCGGCACCAAACACTAAGAAACCGGTCAATTTCAAGGCCTCAACTTTGGAAAAGGAAACTTTGAAATCGAGGGCTAAAAGCGCCGGCCCTTTCCAGAGGACACTAACGCGTCACTCCTCCGTTCAGAATATTTCTAAAGTGAATTCTAGGAGTATCGACCGCGATAACAGCGAGCCAAGTGTCACTGACACATGGGCGAATGAGGTAGTCGATCAGACTGTTCTGCCCGTACAACACAAACCCGAAGTGCAAGAAAGTGGAGACGCATTTAAGTCGGTTGTACCTGAAAAGGTTCGTTGCGAATGCAGTGGCGGATTAACTACCACTCGTTCCCTTTCACGTAAGCTTTATTAGTTTATTAGGGGACCCTTGACCTTCCTCTAGCCTCGTTTTTGGGTCCCAACCCTTGAGCTTTATTAGGGGTACCCTCACCTTCCTCCAGCTTTGTCTCGTGCCCCTATGTTTGAGCTTCATTACGGGTTTCGTGGCCTTCCTCTATCCTTGTTTCGGGCCCCTATGTTTGAGCTTTATTAGGGCTCCCATGACTTTCCTCTAGCCTCCTCTCGTGCCCCTAGCTTTGAGCTTTATTAGGGGTCCCTTTACCTTGCTCTAGCCTCGTCTCGGGCTCCTAGCGTTGAGTTTTATTAGGGCTCCCATGACTTTCCTCTAGCCTCCTCTCGTGCCCCTAGCCTTGAGCTTTATTAGGGCACCCATGACCTTCCTCTAGACTCCTCTCGGGCTCCTAGCCTTGAGTTTTATTAGGGCTCCCCTGACCTTCCTCTAGCCTCGTCTCGGGCTCCTAGGTTTGAGTTTTATTAGGGCTCCCCTGACCTTCCTCTAGCCTCGTCTCGGGCTCCTAGGTTTGAGTTTTATTAGGGCTCCCCTGACCTTCCTCTAGCCTCGTCTCGGGCTCCTAGGTTTGAGTTTTATTAGGGATCCCCTGACCTTCCTCTAGCCTCGTCTCGGCCTCCTAGCCTTGAGTTTTATTAGGGCTCCCCTGACCTTCCTCTAGCCTCGTCTCGGGCTCCTAGCTTTGAGTTTTATTAAGGCTCCCCTGACCTTCCTCTAGCCTCGTCTCGGGCTCCTAGCTTTGAGTTTTATTAGGGCTCCCCTGACCTTCCTCTAGCCTCGTCTCGGGCTCCTAGCTTTGAGTTTTATTAGGGCTCCCCTGACCTTCCTCTAGCCTCGTCTCGGGCTCCTAGCCTTGAGTTTTATTAGGGCTTCCCTGACCTTCCTCTAGCCTCGTCTCGGGCCCTTCGGGGACCCTAGGCTTAAGCCTTCTCAAAATATTAGTCAATCCACCACTGGACTACTGAGTGTTAAATTTAATTTTATTTACTAAGTAATGACGCCTTTTTTCCATCCCATCTGTTCTCCAAAGGTTCCCGATAAACTAGAGGAAGTGACCGAGGAGGACGAAGCTGAAGAGGAGTCTTCGATTGAGTCCGTCGAAGAGGACATAAACGTGTCTGGATCAAACAATCCTTCCTACGCCATAGGTAGAGTTTTTTTTCTACAGCACTTAACCGCACTAATATTGCACGAAGCACGTTGCAGCCTAATTATTAAATTTAATTAATGAATTAATTTAAAACCGAACTAGGAGATTCAACTAGGGCAGATTCTCCCGAGGATGCCATACCGGGAGACTGCGAAACGGCCGAATTGACCCACGAATTCAGCGACGAAGATGAGGAAGAGGAAGATGACGATGACGAAGATGACGAAGAAGAAGTAGAAGAAGAAGAGGAAAATGACGACAATGTCTTCGACCGTTCCCAAGACACCGCCGAGGACGAGCAAACCGAAGAGCCTCAGGCGGCGAAGGGGAAAACGACGACGGTCGTCATTCGACCAGATTCGGCCATGAATCGAATCAGCCTGCCCAAGAGCCATTGGGGGGCCCGGGACCCCAGTTTAGAACCGCCCAGTTACTCGTCCGATGACGAGGATATGAGGAACAAGGCAGTCACTCTAGTCACGGTGGACGTGCACGCTAACCCCAGTCGCTCGAACAGCCGAATGGACAGCGTGGCGTCCACTCACTCGTAAACCCTCCTTCAACCAAATCTACGAAAGGTAATTAGGGTCGTGCTTTATTGTCCCTTTAAGAGCGACCCTGAACTTCATAAATTGCCATCTTCTTCTAAAACTACCACTACAATTATTGGATAAACTATAGAGTACATTCTTCTTATTCTATGATTTTTACGTTAGATATATCGATTATCTTAGTAGAAACGTAAACCGTTTTTCTATTTTGTGATACCTTTCGTAATTTCTATATCCCCTCTGAATTCTACACACGTGTGATATTTTTGTATTCTATCTTTGTATTGGAAATAAACAGTGTACGAGCACATTTTGTCTGTGGATTATAGGTTTCTGGTTGTTGTTTGCCGATATTTCGGAATTGAATATTTCTAGTGCAGGGTTCCCACCAGGTCCCTAAAATACCTGAAGTCCCTATTTTTCTTCAGGCTTCCCACCCAGTGGTATAGTCGGGCCAGGGCGTCGCTCCGGTGCTTTTTTCAAATGCAGTGTGCCGCCTCGTCTTGGTTTTTTCATTTTGCCAGGGCACGCCCTGCGTCATTTTTTCAACTTGCCAGGGCGTGCCTTGCTTCTATTTCGTAAATAATTTTTCTCGAATAAAGGGTGTGTGAATTTATTATAAATTTTGCCCGCAGGAAAATACCATCACAATTTCAAATCGTTACCTAGGTACGGCCAGCTTCGATCACGCTAAAAATCGAAGTTGGACGTACATTTATAGCGTCCGGTTCAGCCAACTTCAATTACGCGCGAAATAGAAGTTGGCCGTCCCTAGGTAGCACCCCGGTTCTTTTTTTTAGGACTACACCACTGTTCCCACCAGGTCCCTAAAATACCTAAAGTCCCTATTTTTCTTCAAGGTCCCTAATCTACCGTAAAAATACGAGATTTGGTCCCTAAATTAGCCTATTTTCGTGTGATCCAGGGAATCCAACATAATCTTAAAATATGTTTATACATCTGCTCAAGGACAGTTTACCAAATAAATAAATAATCAAAGCTGGGGATTAATGATAAAATAGTGTTGGCAACACAAACTTGGAAACATTTTTAAATCCTAGGGCGAAATTTTTGGAATTTAGTTCAAATATTGAAATTTTGGTTTTACATTTTGAAAATTTTTGAAATAATAATAAGCTCGGATAACTGGCTAATACCCAAGGCTTAAGTCATCAAGCGATTTTTAAAGCCATTAATTCAGGTGGCCGGGTTAAATTGCGTAGGAGGGTAGTGGCAAGTACTTCATGCCACGCGAGCTAACAGCTCCCAACACTTACTATTACCGTTAACCTTAACATGTTTTTATGGAAGGGGAAATCTAAAAGCTCGGGGGAAACCCCTCAAACCAGTGGGGAGAGAAGAAGGATTGATTCCGAGTTTTCACGCAGTGCCATAAGTTGGGATCGAACCCAGCTTCTCTTGCTGCGAGGCGAAAGTGCTAACCACTCCGCCACCCCGAGATCCCTCATGCATTTGGCTTTAGAAATGTTTGGCACCACTGTACAGGGTATTTTGAAAAATTGAAGGGGTCTTTCAGAAAGATTGCTTTGCAGGTTATATTCCCCTTAATCCTATTTTTATCAAATATCGTCAGATAGTGGGAAGATCGAGGATCCAATGGTTACGGTACGGGTTCGGAAACTAATTTCGGCATGGCTGATCTCGCAGAACTCAAAACCCAGGAGTACATCGTATTTGAAATCTTGGACGATTAAGGATAGAGGTCGGTAACGGTTAATCATTATCCATGTTTAAATTAATTTTTTTCGGGAAAAAAATGTAAACAAAGAAATTTACCGGTTAATATTTCGGAAAATGATTAAAAAACATGTATTATTCGTAAAATTTGAGCTTTTTATCGAAAACACGTCGTTTTTCCGATTAATTTTACAAATTTATCAAAAAATTAATCGGATAATACAGAAATATAAATTACTTGATCAAAACGTTTTACGAATAATTTTGAGAGCTTTATCTATTGAATAAAAGTTAACCATCCCCGACCTCTAATTAAGGTCTCGATGTCGTAGGTGTCCTTGCCAATTTCTAGCTGCAGGCAGGTGCGGCCAAGAGGAGTAATACATTTCCCGTCGGCGACCTGAAGTTGGGTACTCCCAGCGGCAGTAGTAATGAGGTCGAGTTTCTGGACTAAATTTGGGCTGATGATGTTTTTTCGGCTACCGGAGTCGATGATGACGTCTAGTTGGACACCATCGATTGTAGCTGGAACGTGTATTAGTTTGTGTGGTGCGCTGTGGAGGAGGGGTATGGCTTTTTGAGAAGATGGGTCGGGGTCTCCGCTCACCTCCATCCGTTGTCGTTTCCCGAGGAATACTGTCTTGAACGAGGAGACTGGTTACGGGTGCTTTGTTGCTGATTACGCTAGCGACTTGGTGATGGAATTTGGTTCCGTGTTTGGTTGAAGTTGGTTTGAGAGTTCCAGGGCGATGGTGAGCCGGTTCTCCCCTGATTTGGTGAGGGACTACAGCTACGGTTGGATAATTCATTGCGTGACTGACGGCAATATGATGCTAGATGGTCGTTACGACCGCAAATATAGCAGGCAGGATACGACGGTGATATTTTGGGTTGACGAACTTCCCGACGGAGGGACCCAACTTCCTCGCGAAGGGATCTAATTTCCCGGATTAGCTCGTGGTAGGAGATATTTCCTGGTCCGGAACGTGTATCGTGAAGCAATAGGGGTGTCGCGGTTGAGGTACTCAAATCTTCACTCTTGGTCTTCAGGGCCGTTGTGAGAAGTTCATTAAGCTTGGACTCGTTGACAGATGAGTCAGCTGCTGGCACGGTCGAGATGAGTCGTAGTTTCTCTAAAGAGTCTGTCGAAGTCGTTGGACACGTCAATATAAGACGATCGCGAAGACTGGGAAGTAATCCTCTTAGTAGATGATTAACCTTTTCGTTCTCCTCCAAAGCGGGATTAGCCAAAGAGCATAGCGAAAGTCCCGGTGTTTGCTTATGAGCCATTAGTTCATTGAAAATGGCCATCCCCGAATTCTGAAATCAGATCATTTTTCCAGTGGTTCCAAGTACGGACTGCACCGTTCAGGATGCGCAGTTTTGTTGAGTACCACGCGAGAGCTTTTCCCTGGAGGGTCGTTGGAAGGCTGCATCTGATTCGTTGGCCGTGCTTTGTACGAAATCTGTTATGTCTTATGAATCTGGGTTGAATGTAGGAACATTGGGCTTGTGGAGATTGATAGCCTGGAGGGCTGCGGCGACAGCCGTGGTGATTTCGGCAGCGGTCGCCATAGTGGGAGTCGAAATTGTGCGGGGCTGGCGACGAGTCGGGGTGAGACCGGAGAACTCGGGTAGTTGTCCTCGGCGGGAGCGGCGTAGAGCGTCGTCGACTGAAGAAGAACAAGCGTCAATGTCGTTGATAGCGAAACCGTTGAGGTCGGCGAAGGAGTCCGGGTTTAGGGAACAGCTCATCGGTGGGGTACGATCGGGTGCCCGGCGCCTCCACCAGTTGAAAGTAGCGAGACAAGTTACTGTTTTATCCGACGAGGTTTATTTATACTTTTACAAAACTAAAGTCGCTGAAGTACGAGGGGCTAGGTTTTCTCAACCTCAGTCTCTCCTCGTTAGAATCGGCCGGCTTTTACAGCCAGGAGTGATATCATTCTTACTTCAGGAGCTTGGATTTTTCAGCCAGTGTCTACCTGTTGTAAGACCTGTGGGCGAGTGTGTGACTGTGTGTCTCGATTCGGCGACGCTGCCCTTTTATACCCCGGGGTCCTTGGTTTGGGTCCCGCGGCGGATATTGAGACAAGACTCGCGGTCACTGGGTTCGTCTGGTTGTGTTGGGGAGTTTGTCTGTCTTTATAGTATTTTATGTTAATTCATTCGCGACAATATCATAACTTGTATATTATTAAGGTAACTTAAAGACGTCCAAAAATTTCAAATCAATTTTCTTGGACCGAGAGATATTCATGTGATATCCAAAATGACATATCGAATTCTACCTCGCATATATTCTGGTGTGATGTGTGCATTATATCATAGAAAAAGAAAGGGCTATTTCATCCTACATAATAACTGTAGTATTTTGGAAAATAAGAATTAATATTACAGTAGTTATACGTACGTAATTGATTTTACTTCAATTATTTTTTGGTTAATTTTAAAATTTAGGCCTATGACATTTTTCAGTTTCGTTGTAGCATAAGTAACCTAGTAGAATAAGTATGACATTGAACGATTTCGGTTAATGGGGGTCTGTCGTAGACTGATTGCGTAATCGGAAGTCGCGACTGTCGCATAAACTAAAACTTAACCCTTCTTTCTCACTTTGCTGGCGAAATTACTGCCAAATTAGTTTGATGGCTATAAATACGAGCGAATTCAAGTCTCAAATTGGAAAATTACTAACTAATAAAGAACAATAATCAATTGATTTGACAGTCCTTCGAAACATAATGATTTATATGGTCATTGGCAAAACAGACTATCATTTAAGAACTTAACGTTTAAGAAATTAATAGGAATACTTATATTTATTATGTTACTTATGGTTGTAGCAATTGAAATTCGCTATTTTTTTGTCGAAATTACAAACGTCATTTCTTATTTAAATTTCAAAAATGTTAACTCGGCAGCCTTAATAAACATTTTTTTTAATTTAATAATATAAATGAAGATGTTAAAAAAATATTGACTAAGCATGTTTAAATATCAGTAGGATATCATATAGGTAAAATATTAGTATGAAATTGGGGAAAATGTCGTTCCAAAGATATCATATTGACGGCAATGTGACGTTTTCCAACACTCTAAAATATCAAGTTGGCAGCCACAACGGCCAGTTTTGAATATTAATATGTTGAATTGCAAACCTGCACCGCCGTTTCTACGTAGATTCTGATGTCTTGAGCTCAAGCTCACTCGACTCTTAGGTAAATTCTACATTGATCACGTCAGAGTATTTATAATACTTTATTTTTGAATATACATATATTTAAAAATATTTGTTAAAATTTTATTTCGCAACAAATTTCCGTGTAATAGCTCAAAATAAAAAAGCCTTAATTTATCATTCGGAAGTGTCCATATCTACATTAGTTCGTTTTACTAAGGTAGGCTAACGCCAGAAAATGTTACACGATGCCGCAGTGTTCTTAACTTTTCGAGGAAGACAGTGATATTAGGTACTTCAAAAATTCATCCGCGTTGGCGAAACTACAACCTGAAGATGGGGGTTCTTCTCCCGTATTACCACCTTCTGGAACCTCGCCTGATGGATCTTCAGTGCTACCCATTTCGGTGGGAGCCACGACTGTTGGATCTTCAGTGCTACCCATTTCAGTGGGAGCCGCGACTGTTGGATCTTCAGTGCTACCCATTTCGGTGGGAGCCGCGACTGTTGGATCTTCAGTGCTACCCATTTCAGTGGGAGCCGCGACTGTTGGATCTTCAGTGCTACCCATTTCGGTGGGAGCCGCGACTGTTGGATCTTCAGTGCTACCCATTTCAGTGGGAGCCGCGACTGTTGGATCTTCAGTGCTACCCATTTCGGTGGGAGCCGCGACTGTTGGATCTTCAGTGCTACCCATTTCGGTGGGAGCCGCGACTGTTGGATCTTCAGTGCTACCCATTTCGGTGGGAGCCGCGACTGTTGGATCTTCAGTGCTACCCATTTCAGTGGGAGCCGCGACTGTTGGATCTTCAGTGCTACCCATTTCGGTGGGAGCCGCGACTGTTGGATCTTCAGTGCTACCCATTTCGGTGGGAGCCGCGACTGTTGGATCTTCAGTGCTACCCATTTCAGTGGGAGCCGCGACTGTTGGATCTTCAGTGCTACCCATTTCGGTGGGAGCCGCTACTGTTGGATCTTCAGTGCTACCCATTTCAGTGGGAGCCGCGACTGTTGGATCTTCAGTGCTACCCATTTCGGTGGGAGCCGCGACTGTTGGATCTTCAGTGCTACCCATTTCAGTGGGAGCCGCGACTGTTGGATCTTCAGTGCTACCCATTTCGGTGGGAGCCGCGACTGTTGGATCTTCAGTGCTACCCGTTTCTGAGGTAGTGGTGGTATCTTCAGCCACCCCCCCTCCTCCACCGCCTCCAGCACCGGCCTGAGAAGTTCCATCACCAGTACTGGAACTAGCCGAGCCACTCCCTGAACCGAAAGAGAACGATCCCGATGGGGTTCCAGCTCCTCCTCCACCACCCCCCGAAGCTTCCGAACTAGCGTCAGGGCCTGTGGCCGATGACTGTCCACCACCGGTACCACCACCGCTATTTGATGTCGATGTGACAGTTCCTCCTTGGCCCTCTGAAAGTACGGTAGAAGCGACTTAAGACTTCTTTCCTCGTGCCTTTTACCACGATAACTATAAATTTAAGATAAATGTCAACTTACCGATGCTATTGATTAAGAGGAAAGCTCCCAGCAAGAAGCCCAACAGTTGACTCGTAAAGGTCCGCATGATATTTTCTGGCGATGGATGGCTGGTAGTTGAGAGGTTCCCGAGAGACTTCCAACCGATATGGAATTTCTCTACGAAATGTGGCTCTCTTCAGCCTGCACGCCGATTTATACATTTTCAATCTTTAAGCTGAAAGGTGCGACACTCGGGGGTCAAAACCATTGGAGAACCTATGTTTCCCCCCACACGCATCTGCTTTGTCACGCGTTTCTACCAATAACGTCATAACTGTTGCCCGAGACCTTTGATTGGAACACTTGCTACCGATCGAGAACCTTGAATCTGTTTTTTCGCCGTAATGTAAAAATCATCTGTCAAATGAAATTGGCGAAAACCTTCGCGATACTTCTGATTTTTGGAAAATGTTACGAGATTTCTAAGTAATCTTGTTAAATAAAATATTTAACGGTGAGTCACGAAGTTCGGTTCCCTTTACCCTGAAGACGAAGAACAGTGTCAATTACATCCATTGACTTCAGTTCCAAAGCAAATACGGTATCGAATGTCAAAGGTGATTTATTTCCTTCCTATGTTCTTCCAACCTGAACCTCTTTGTAGCGTTGGATTACATTTATGGCACATCTGCACTTAAACCAAGTTCCAGAAAACCGTCAATACATTGGTTTTCGCTATTTCATGTCCCCCGACCGTAATGAGAAAGTAATTTAAATCACTAATAACATGGCCAAGTTGTCAAGGTTTTGAAATTTCCGTAGCAATCCACTTGATATTGTTCGAAATGTAGTCGCGTAGACTTATGATTTTTATGACATGTGCTATGAGATTGGTTGAGAACTAGTACGAGTATTTGACTATTGATAATTTACACTAAGGTAGGTGTACGGAATTTTGAAATCCGGCTCACGCTGTATTTCGAGATTTCTCGTTGGATTTCCTGATTTCCTGTTAGATTTGGTGATTTCTCGTCGTATTTCGGGATTTCTCGTTGGATTTCCTGATTTCCCGTTATATTTGGGCATTTTTCGATTTATCGTCGGGTTTCGTAATTTCCTGTTAGATTTGGTGATTTCTCGTCGTATTTCGGGATTTCTCGTTGGATTTCCTGATTTCCCGTTATATTTGGGCATTTTTCGATTTATCGTCGGGTTTCGTAATTTCCTGTTAGATTTGGTGATTTCTCGTCGTATTTCGGGATTT
This sequence comes from Leiobunum rupestre, assembly GCF_980474605.1. NCBI lineage: Eukaryota > Metazoa > Arthropoda > Arachnida > Opiliones > Sclerosomatidae > Leiobunum > Leiobunum rupestre. Next base: position 15,382,005 of record NC_143390.1, read on the forward strand.
CTCGTTGGATTTCCTGATTTCCCGTTATATTTGGGCATTTTTCGATTTATCGTCGGGTTTCGTAATTTCCTGTTAGATTTGGTGATTTCTCGTCGTATTTCGGGATTTCTCGTTGGATTTCCTGATTTCCCGTTATATTTGGGCATTTTTCGATTTATCGTCGGGTTTCGTAATTTCCTGTTAGATTTGGTGATTTCTCGTCGTATTTCGGGATTTCTCGTTGGATTTCCTGATTTCCCGTTATATTTGGGCATTTTTCGATTTATCGTCGGGTTTCGTAATTTCCTGTTAGATTTGGTGATTTCTCGTCGTATTTCGGGATTTCTCGTTGGATTTCCTGATTTCCCGTTATATTTGGGCATTTTTCGATTTATCGTCGGGTTTCGTAATTTCCTGTTAGATTTGGTGATTTCTCGTCGTATTTCGGGATTTCTCGTTGGATTTCCTGATTTCCCGTTATATTTGGGCATTTTTCGATTTATCGTCGGGTTTCGTAATTTCCTGTTAGATTTGGTGATTTCTCGTCGTATTTCGGGATTTCTCGTTGGATTTCCTGATTTCCCGTTATATTTGGGCATTTTTCGATTTATCGTCGGGTTTCGTAATTTCCTGTTAGATTTGGTGATTTCTCGTCGTATTTCGGGATTTCTCGTTGGATTTCCTGATTTCCCGTTATATTTGGGCATTTTTCGATTTATCGTCGGGTTTCGTAATTTCCTGTTAGATTTGGTGATTTCTCGTCGTATTTCGGGATTTCTCGTTGGATTTCCTGATTTCCCGTTATATTTGGGCATTTTTCGATTTATCGTCGGGTTTCGTAATTTCCTGTTAGATTTGGTGATTTCTCGTCGTATTTCGGGATTTCTCGTTGGATTTCCTGATTTCCCGTTATATTTGGGCATTTTTCGATTTATCGTCGGGTTTCGTAATTTCCTGTTAGATTTGGTGATTTCTCGTCGTATTTCGGGATTTCTCGTTGGATTTCCTGATTTCCCGTTATATTTGGGCATTTTTCGATTTATCGTCGGGTTTCGTAATTTCCTGTTAGATTTGGTGATTTCTCGTCGTATTTCGGGATTTCTCGTTGGATTTCCTGATTTCCCGTTATATTTGGGCATTTTTCGATTTATCGTCGGGTTTCGTAATTTCCTGTTAGATTTGGTGATTTCTCGTCGTATTTCGGGATTTCTCGTTGGATTTCCTGATTTCCCGTTATATTTGGGCATTTTTCGATTTATCGTCGGGTTTCGTAATTTCCTGTTAGATTTGGTGATTTCTCGTCGTATTTCGGGATTTCTCGTTGGATTTCCTGATTTCCCGTTATATTTGGGCATTTTTCGATTTATCGTCGGGTTTCGTAATTTCCTGTTAGATTTGGTGATTTCTCGTCGTATTTCGGGATTTCTCGTTGGATTTCCTGATTTCCCGTTATATTTGGGCATTTTTCGATTTATCGTCGGGTTTCGTAATTTCCTGTTAGATTTGGTGATTTCTCGTCGTATTTCGGGATTTCTCGTTGGATTTCCTGATTTCCCGTTATATTTGGGCATTTTTCGATTTATCGTCGGGTTTCGTAATTTCCTGTTAGATTTGGTGATTTCTCGTCGTATTTCGGGATTTCTCGTTGGATTTCCTGATTTCCCGTTATATTTGGGCATTTTTCGATTTATCGTCGGGTTTCGTAATTTCCTGTTAGATTTGGTGATTTCTCGTCGTATTTCGGGATTTCTCGTTGGATTTCCTGATTTCCCGTTATATTTGGGCATTTTTCGATTTATCGTCGGGTTTCGTAATTTCCTGTTAGATTTGGTGATTTCTCGTCGTATTTCGGGATTTCTCGTTGGATTTCCTGATTTCCCGTTATATTTGGGCATTTTTCGATTTATCGTCGGGTTTCGTAATTTCCTGTTAGATTTGGTGATTTCTCGTCGTATTTCGGGATTTCTCGTTGGATTTCCTGATTTCCCGTTATATTTGGGCATTTTTCGATTTATCGTCGGGTTTCGTAATTTCCTGTTAGATTTGGTGATTTCTCGTCGTATTTCGGGATTTCTCGTTGGATTTCCTGATTTCCCGTTATATTTGGGCATTTTTCGATTTATCGTCGGGTTTCGTAATTTCCTGTTAGATTTGGTGATTTCTCGTCGTATTTCGGGATTTCTCGTTGGATTTCCTGATTTCCCGTTATATTTGGGGATATTTCGATTTATCGTCGGGTTTCGGGATTTCCTGTTAGATTTCGGATTTCGGGATTACTCATAGTGTTTCGCGATTTCTCATTGCATTTTTAGTTGGATTTCAAGAATTCTCGATTTCTTGTCGGATTTAGGGATTTTTCGATTTCTCTTCGGATTTCGATATTTCTCTTTTGATTTCGGAATTTATCGTCGCATTTCTCCTTGGATTTTCTGATTTATCGTTGGATTTCGTGATTTCTTGTCGGATTTCGATATTTTCTGATTTCTTGTCGTATTTCGGGATTTCTTGTTGCATTTCCCGTCCGATTTCGCTACTTTTCGTCGGATTTCGGGATTTCTCGATTTCTCGTCGTATTTCAAGATTTCTCGTTGGATTTCAGGATTTCTCTTCGTATTTCGGGATTTATCGATTTCTGGTTGGATTAAGGAATTTCTCGATTAATCGACGGATTTCTGGATTTCTTGCCAGATTTTAAGATTTAAAAAAAATCTCCCGATTTTAAAGAAATCCATGATGGATTTCGGATTTCTTGGAAAGTGTACGGGAATTCTTTGAACGTCCAACCCCTCGCTACAATTATCAAAATAACACCAGTCGAGATACGTACCCTTTTAAGAAAATACGAAATAAGAATGTTTTTACTTAATTTGTATATTTTTAAGTAACCTTGTTTTAATATATTTACATTATTTGATTATTATTATGGTTATTATACTAGATGTAAAACCGAAATGCATTTTTTTGGATTCGCTTGATTTTCGCTTTCAGGTAGGAGAACCGCGTTCGATTGTATGATAATTCTAGTGTATACATACTCTTCCAGCGTCGTTGGGATCGAGCCCATCGTAGCGGCTACATTTATGGGCTCTTTCTCGCCGGCTTTGGGAGAAGCTCTTCGGAATGACCCCCTTGGTGACCATTGAGAAGACATTGGCGCCTCTGCCGTTTCCAGCTTTAATAACTCTTTTCGGCTTTTAAGCCATTCTGGGCTAAAGTACCAAAGATCTCCCTCTTTGCACTTCACCGCCTTCGGAAACAGACAGAGCCCTTCTTCTTCTTACCTTTTGTCTTTTAGTTGCCAACGTTGTCCGCCGGGGGTCGTTCCGTTCGCTGTGTGATCCCTACGGAAACCGTGGGCGTCGCGTTCCCTTTTTGCCATAGTTTTCGCCGAAAGAGAGACTCTACGAAACTCTTTGTTTTGTTTATCGTCGGTTGCGGTTATTTCTCATCAACTCTAATTTTACGCTTGATTTAGTCCGAAACACTCTATATATTCTCCTCGGAGATACTATGTCGGTTTTCGCATTACCGAGACAATGTCGAAGAGTATTAATACAGACGGTCTGTGAAACCGCCCTGTTTCCATTTGAATAAATGTCGGTAAATCATACTGAATTTTCACGCGTAGATTGAGCTGGTGAATCAACTTTGTTTCCAAATTTTGGCAGAACTAAATTCGATTTTGATCCAAAATTACTATCCAAAATGTGTTATATTACAGTTGATGTAAATTATTTAATACAAATTATTTAATCCAGGGATTCAAACTGGATGTGTCTTGGTTCCAGTTGGATCAAGTCTTGGTTCCAGTTGGATCAAGTCTTGGTTCCAGTTGGATCAAGTTTTGGTTCCAGTTGAATCCAAATTTGCACATTGGATCAAAAATTACAAATGTTACAGTTGATCCATTTACCATGTTTGAAATTCAGTTTTATTCTGATTTGATCTAAATTACTTGATTCAAATATAACTGGATTCAAACTGGATGTATCTTGGTTCCAAATTTGCACATTGGATAAAAAATTACAATCCAAAATGTGCTACATTACTGTTTATCCAATTACCATGTATGAAATTCAATTTTATTCCGATTTTATCTAACTTATTTGATCGAAAAATTCAAAATTGGATGTGTCTTGATTCAGGTTGGATCCAAATATGGACATTGGATTCGAAAGGAATAATATTGCTCATTTTTAAGACGTGAATCAAATTACCTACTTTAAATAATGAACGATTGGGTAATTTCTGAAAAAACCTAAATTTTCGCGTTACATTATGAAAATACCGTTAAACTAATTTTATAAATAAAAAAATAAATAATCAGCTAGACTAATACCCAAGGCACCACCTTAGGCCTAAGTCATCGAGCGACTTTTAAAGCCATCAATTCAGGTGGCCGGGTTACGATGCGTAGGAGGGCGGTGGCAAGCCCTTCAAGCCACGCGAGCCAACAGCTCCCTACACTAACTATTAACGTTAACCTCAAGATATTTTTATGGAAGGGGAAACCGAAGAGCTCGGGGGAAAACTCCTTAAACCAGCGGGGAGAGAACTTGCAAACTTAACGCGGAAGGAATTGTTCCGAGTTTTCACCCAGTGAAGTAATTTTCTTTCGAACTCTATGACCTTTAATTTACTCTCAAAGTATCAACATTTTCCGGTTTATTCGTATCGCGCTAACGGCGTCACCCTGTATACGTAGCTTTTTCTAAATGAAACAAACGTAGCTAGAATGAGCGCAACCGTTGCGGGTGTATTTTTATTCTGGCTTTAATCATCCAAGGTATTTGGAATGTAATTGTATGTAATAAAGAGCTAACACACACTTATTAAGGCATCAAATAAATGACTGGTCGCAGCAATGCGCACCAGAATGAACGAATTCCGGCGTGGCTTCGGCCCTTGTCATTTCACTGTTCACGACCATTAACCAAAAGAGGCAAATTTGATTAGATTTTGTCGCGAGTAATAAGCCAGGCGTGGCTCCGGACCCTTCCAGCTAAAAAATGACCTCTATTTATTGTATCTCGGATGTACGCTGCACTGGGAGTATTCCCCCGACGTCATGACGGTCATGTTCGCTTCGGTGCGAGCCTGGGCTCATCCCCTCCTCCCTCTATCCCCGCCTTACAGCCATAGCGGACATCTGCTCTAAATTTAACGAGAATACCACCTATGAACGATTGCGGTAAAGAGATTAAGCTATGACCTTTAACGGGAACTTCAGAACCTTTCGAAGGCATTTCCAGGTTAATATGGCGAAACCTCAGTAAAAGCTTCGTGCGCAACTAGACGTTCCAGTTCGTAACATCCGGTGCTTAAGCTCTCTAATGCTAAAGTCCGTACTCCGCTATTTGTTCTATAAAAAGGACGGTTTACCGTTAATTGAGATGTCTCCACCCATCATCTAACCCCCCCCCCACTGGGGTACAAGGTAGGGGTATCTAACCCCTGCCATTATGCCGGACTCCGAAGTTTATCATTATGAAAGCTCCACTATTCATCATCTCCGTAAAAAAGTACGCTACATACGGAGGAATTCGTGGCGTGGAGATACCAGAGAGCGCATTCAATGGACCGGCATATGTCACCTTATTCCACCGCTTACGCAGCCTAGATATACCAATTCCATTTTTTTGCAGGGGTTGACCCTTATTAGTATTTACTACATAGTTAAGTGTACCTGCATTACGGAAATTAAATGGATACTTCAATTTATTTACTAAAAACTGAATAATTTTGCCACTTCTGGAAGTTATATCTCTTACGAAATTTAAAATATATACTTTAATTTATTTACTAAAAACTGAATAATTTTGCCACTACTGGAAGTTATATCTCTTACGAAATTTAAAATATATACTTTAATTTATTTACTAAAAACTGAATAATTTTGCCACTACTGGAAGTTATATCTCTTACGAAATTTAAAATATATAATTTAATTTATTTACTAAAAACTGAATAATTTTGCCACTACTGGAAGTTATATCTCTTACGAAATTTAAAATATATACTTTAATTTATTTACTAAAAACTGAATAATTTTGCCACTACTGGAAGTTATATCTCTTACGAAATTTAAAATATATACTTTAATTTATTTACTAAAAACTGAATAATTTTGCCACTACTGGAAGTTATATCTCTTACGAAATTTAAAATATATACTTTAATTTATTTACTAAAAACTGAATAATTTTGCCACTACTGGAAGTTATATCTCTTACGAAATTTAAAATATATACTTTAATTTATTTACTAAAAACTGAATAACTTTGCCACTACTGGAAGTTATATCTCTTACGAAATTTAAAATAGATACTTTAATTTCTTTACTAAAATCTTCATAATTTTACCACTACCAGCTATATAACTTACAATAAAAGTGTCCGTTTCTGCAGGGTTGACAAGTGTTAAACCAAATAGGTTTTAACCTTTTCTTTAAAAATCCATTTATCAATATGGTTTGTGTAAGAGTTTTTAATTCAAATTCGATTTTTACGCATTCAAAAGTGTGGTTAAGGGTTTAAAACACGGTTTAAACTGGTTTTTTTTATTGATCTTTAGTTTAATTTTCGTTAGAAATATAAAACAATAAAGAGTGTTTGAAATAAGTAAAATCTTTGTTTTGTTTTTCATAAAAATATTGTTTTCGCCAACAATCTGGGCTGCAAAAGTGACGCGAGTTCTTTTCCAGTGAGTCCTACTTTGGCTTCCAAACCTTTATAATGAAAACCATATTTTTCCAATGTAAAAGTTTTTATATCACTTACGTAATACGAAAAAGCGGTGCTAACACGCGAAGGTACGTGTTTTAAGCAAATTCGATTGAGCAATATATGGAAACTTCGCGGATTAAGGTGTTCGTAGGCCCTAGGCACTTTGCTCTAGATTGGCTAGAGGTCGGGGACGGTTAATCATTATCCATGTTTAAATTGATTTTTTTCGGGGAAAAAATTCAAACAAAGAAATTTACCGGTTAATATTTCGGAAAATGATTAAAAAGCATGTATTATTCGTAAAATTTGAACTTTTTATCGAAAAAAATTTCGTTTTTTTTATTAATTTTACAAATTTATCAAAAAATTAATCGTATAATACAGAAATATAAATTACTTGATCAAAACGTTTTACGAATAATTTTGAGAGCTTTATCTATTGAATAAAAGTTAACCATCCCCGACCTCTAAGATTGGCTACCATCTACATCTATCTATCTTTCGTAGGCCCTAAAAGCTCGTTCGTAGCCCCTAATAGTTTCGTAGGCCCTAGGCATTGTGCCTAGAGTGCCTAATGGTAAGTCCGGTACTGAAGCCACCCGTTGAAAACGTGTAGAGGAATGTAGACGTAGGTTTATTCTGTACAATCTACCCGTTTCCTCTATGCGTTTTGAACATTTATTTTCGTATCACGAATAAAATATAGCTGGGACTCTTTGATTTCTATTTGAAACACCTAACATTTTCGCTTTAATAGACGCATTCAAATATTGCCTACAGGGAAATATGCAAAAAGGGGCGAAATCCACCCGAGGTACCTTCCTATTTAATAATGTTTGAGGTAGATGGCGACACTATAAAGTTTATGAAAAATGAACTTTTTTAAAAAGTTATTAATTAATTACTAAATTATATTACTTTAAATTCTTATTAAACATATATAATTTTTGTAATTTAAATTAACAATTAATTTTAACAGTAGATAACACTCTCCGCCATAGATGGCACTATAATACAATTTTAAACTATCCAATCAGGGAAGATAATTTTGTATTTTAAATCTCAACAAAACTAAAATCTGAAAACTTTCAACCAATTGTTGAAAATCAAAATTATGACGTCATGTTGCTATCAGAGTGCCATCTACTAACAAATAACGCCATCACCACGCTACCTCGGATGAATTTTACCCCTTTAAAGTCATCTTTGCCCGTTAAAAATTGTAAATCGATCTATTGTTCGTCGTTTAATCGTAATTAACTTAATTACTTAAATAATCTATCATCTCTATCTCCTGATCTACTAATTTTATAAACTAATAATAACAGACAAAACAACAGTGAGATAAATCTGTATGTTTATTTCGTTAATTTGACATGAATTGATAATCTCCGATCTGTGGTGAAATGCTTCGCTAAATGAACTTGTCGTCAGGGCCGTCTTAAGGCATGGGCTAAGTGGGCTACAGTCCAGGGCCTCCAGCCAGTTTGGGGGCACTGGAAAGGCCATCCATACCGCCTCTACTCTAGGGATAAGGGATTAGTTAATTAAATATTATTTATACTCATTTAATATTATGTATCTTTTAGTTACGTCTAAAGTAATTTGACTCATCGCCACATCGCGCATCATACGGTACCAACAATTTCTAAAACCAAACCGCCAGTCATTGTCACTAAAAATCTTATTTTCAGTAGGACTATGTTATACTTTTGAAATTAAAAGCTTCGGTTTCATTATCGTGTAGTTGAATTTAGACAACGGACATACAAAGGCTGACCGTTGGGGATCGCAAAGGTCTGATGTAATAATTTAGCCCAAGGCCCCAAAAGGTCTTAAGACGGCCCTGCTTGTCGTCATGTCTACGCTTGATTCAGTATCAGAATCACCACTGTTACGATCAAATGCGTTTACAACTATTAAAATTTAAATACGCAATTGTGTGGTGTCGTTTGCGCAACCTGATTTAAATATATTCGTGGGGAAATTCCATATTTCCTATTAAAATGTATGTTCTCCAGATAAATTTCCACATACTGTTTTAGCACAGGTTTTTCGTTGACGAATATTTTTCAACCTTGAATATGTCACGACGTCAATCGTGCCCTCGCTTTCCAAATAAACCCATTTGATTTACGATAAAAACCCCATGTCGAAATATTGCAGAAACAGACGCACTTGTTTCAGACGTTTCACCGCAGCTGAATTGAAATTTACGCGATGATCTGCCGTAAAATATCTTTTTTAACCGAACAGTCGGTTTTATATTTATTCATGACGCCGCTATTTCTTAATTGGAAGTTAGTGACTTCTTTTATCCCGTCGTTCGGGCCTCCTCCTTTCGATTTCACGGGTAGTTTGGTGGTCAAATGGGCCCCCGCCACTATAGAGAGGGCTTTCGTACTTTCTTTTGCATTCTTTATTTTTATTGTTTTGAGGGATTTAACTTTATAGGCCATTTATTGACTATTGTAGTATTTCACGTTATCTTTCGGAAAGTAACAGGACTCTGCAGTGTTTTAAATAGACGGTTTTCATTGTGCAAGACATTATTTCTTTCCAATTTTATAGTCAGAAACTATTTGTTGTCAGTGCGATAACTTTTAACTATTCGTTATGACGGGGTAACATAAGCTATTCGTTCTGAAGGCGGGGAGCTATTCGTTATGAAGTAATAACATGATCTATTCTTTATGAAGGAATAACATGATCTATTCTTTATGAAGGAATAACATGAACTATTCTTTATGAAGGAATAACATGAACTATTCTTTATGAAGGAATAACATGAACTATTCTTTATGAAGGAATAACATGAACTATTCTTTATGAAGGAATAACATGAACTATTCTTTATGAAGGAATAACATGAACTATTCTTTATGAAGGAATAACATGAACTATTCTTTATGAAGGAATAACATGAACTATTCTTTATGAAGGAATAACATGAACTATTCTTTATGAAGGTGGTAACATAAACTATTTGACACGAAGGCGTGTGAAACTATTGGTAATGAAGGGGTAACATAAAATATTCTTTACGAAGGCGGTAACTCAAACTATTCGATTTGAAGAAGGCAACTAAAACTATTCGTTACGAAGGCGGTAACTCAAACTATTCGATTTGAATAAGGCAACTAAAACTATTCGTTATGAAGGTGGTAATTCAAACTATTCTTTATTAAAGCGGTAAATCCAACTATTCGTTATAAAGGTAGTAATTAAAACTATTCTTTATTAAGGCGGTAACTCCAACTATTCGTTATAAAGGTGGTAATTCAAACTATTCGTTGTGAAGGTGGTAATTCAAACTATTCGTTATTAAGGCGGTAATTCAAACTATTCGTTAGGAAGGTGGTAATTCAAACTATTCGTTATGAAGGTGGTAATTCAAACTATTCGTTATGAAGGTGGTAATTCAAACTATTCGTTATTAAGGCGGTAATTCAAACTATTCGTTAGGAAGGTGGTAATTCAAACTATTCGTTGTGAAGGTGGTAATTCAAACTATTCGTTATTAAGGCGGTAATTCAAACTATTCGTTAGGAAGGCGGTAATTCAAACTATTCGTTGTAAAGGTGGTAATTCAAACTATTCGTTATTAAGGCGGTAATTCAAACTATTCATTGTGAAGGTGTTAATTCAAACTATTCGTTATGAAGGTGGTAGCTCAAACTATTCGTAAAGCCATAAATATGACTGTATAGTTAACGATTGTATGAAAATAATATTATTTTAAGAATCGTTACCGTCCATACATTTTAATTGCAGATAACGATGATTTTCTTTTATTAACTTTTTATGATTAGAGTACTTATGATGATCGCTTTTAATATACATTTTTTAAACCATCATTTTGAAGGTCGGGCACCGTTTTGAAGGTCGGAATCGAGATGCACCAAAGAAAGACCATTTTGGACAAACATCTGATATTAGGCGGTGTAATTTACGCCTTGAAAGAGCATGTACCTGTAATTTGTTTTTGAGTCCTAGGTGGTCGATAGCCTGAGAAATTAACACGTAGCTAAATTATAATCTCAAGTATTCATAAAACTCGCGATTGTCAACGTAAAAAGGTTTCGGGTGGATGTGAAATGGGGGAAAGAAGGGTTTAACGAATAAAATTCGTTTTATGAGAATATTCAAATGAACGCAAACGGTTAATCTGAGCTCTTAGGACTAGGCTCGCTAAGTTTTCGAAGCGAAAAAATTCATTTTACTAAAGGTGCAGTGGAAAAAACCCCTCTCCATTACTGCACGAGCTGAACTGATAGGGGGGAGGAAAGCGTAGGGGGGAGCGGTGTGGAGAGGAGCTGAATCTTTTAGAGGCTCACTCACTCCTAATGAGTTTGGAGCGAAAACTAATTAACTCTTTGGTACGGGATAATAATGAATGCAGACCGGGCAAGGGGGGGGGGATGCGGGAGTCCCCAACGACCCCCCCCTTACCCGCACTTCCCTCGCGCTTTCAGTAGCCTTAAAGAAATTCTTACATGTCATAAAAGCAAAGCTTCTTAGGGGAGCTCAGAAATTAGCTGAACTCGCGAGAGTGCCAACAGTGGCCTTCCTGAGAACTAAAACTCTGCGCGTCGTTCGATGAAATGAGAGAGAGAGGGAGAGTGAGAGAGAGAGAGAAAGAGAGAGAGAGAGTGAGAGAGAGAGAGAGAGTGAGAGAGAGAGAGAGAGAGAGAGAGAGAGAGAGAGTGAGAGAGAGAGAGAGAGTGAGAGAGAGAGAGAGAGAGAGAGAGAGAGAGAGAGAGAGAGTGAGAGAGAGAGAGAGAGTGAGAGAGAGAGAGTGAGAGAGAGAGAGAGAGAGAGAGAGAGAGAGAGTGAGAGAGAGAGGGAGAGAGAGTGAGAGAGAGAGAGAGAGAGAGAGAGAGAGAGAGCGAACCAGTTACAAAAAAAAGAGCAATTAAAAACCTTTTTCCAAGGCGAACGATAAAGAATTAAAACGAAAGAATGGCGGGAGCTCCCTCGAAGTGAGAGGGAGGAGGGCGAGTATGGCTATATTTAAAAAGGCTGTGAAAAAATCCGGAACTAAAGTTTTAATGACTTGGAAATTAGGCCTACTTTTTATCCTAATTTTCCTAACGAAGCTTTTTTTCTACTCTTCACTCGATCTCTCTCTCGCAACGCGGGGAAATTTGGAATAGTTTTTAATCTCTCATATTATCGAGAATCTTTTGAAACGAATTTAAAATTTATTTTTAATATATTGAATTGTTCTCTAGTTAATCCTCATTGAAATAACCCAGTCTCGAGTACTTACGGTTTAACCGACCCTCTTCGTTAATTCGTTTAGATGATGACAATGGGTTGGACTGTAAGCGAAGTGGACCTACTAAATTGTCTCCTTCCCCGAACCATCCCGAGTATTTACACTTATCTCGTAGATGTGTTGAATTTTCGGCCAATTACATTTCCGGGGTGTGCTTTTGGAAGGTTGGGATAAGGACTCTTTATTCCTCGATTATTTTAATCGGAGGGAAACGCGATGAAAAGAATACGGGCTGTTCTTTGACCATATGTGGCGCTTTTTTTCCGCGTCAGTCGGATTTTGGGGGGAATCGCGTTTTAAGACACACACTTCAAAACCGCCGCTTTCGTACAGGGTTGTCGTTTTATCATTTAACCCGCCCAAAATGAGTGTTTCTAAAAAATGTTGGCGGTACACGTTTAGCAGTCTTGAATTGTTTTTATAAAAGAAAATGAATAATTAAAATTTTAGTAAAACCGAGAATGTTTCGTTGCAATTTTAGTCAAACCGAGAATGTTTCGTTGCAATCTTAGTAAAACCGAGAATGTTTCGTTGCAATTTTAGTAAAACCGAGAATGTTTCGTTGCAATTTTAGTAAAACCGAGAATGTTTCGTTGCAATCTTAGTAAAACCGAGAATGTTTCGTTGCAATCTTAGTAAAACCGAGAATGTTTCGTTGCAATTTTAGTCAAACCGAGAATGTTTCGTTGCAATTTTAGTCAAACCGAGAATGTTTCGTTGCAATCTTAGTAAAACCGAGAATGTTTCGTTGCAATCTTAGTAAAACCGAGAATGTTTCGTTGCAATCTTAGTAAAACCGAGAATGTTTCGTGGCAATCTTAGTAAAACGGTTTTACTAAAATTGCAACGAAACATTCTCGGTTTTAGTCTAAAACCGAGAATGTTTCGTTGCAATTTTAGTAAAACCGAGAATGTTTCGTTGCAATCTTAGTAAAACCGAGAATTTTTCGTTGCAATTTTAGTAAAACCGAGAATGTTTCGTTGCAATCTTAGTAAAACCGAGAATGTTTCGTTGCAATTTTAGTCAAACCGAGAATGTTTCGTTGCAATTTTAGTCAAACCGAGAATGTTTCGTTGCAATCTTAGTAAAACCGACAATATTTAATTCCAATTTTAGTAAAACCGACCATTTTTCATTCCAATTTTAGTAAAACCGAAAACGTTTCAGTTCGATGAAATTTCAAAGTATATAAACAAAACAATATATGGTGCGACTTTAGTTAGTATCTAACAGGGATTTTGAAGGTCTGACAACCATGTCCGTTATTTTCTCTAGAGAAAGGTACCGTTGAAGAGAGAGGGAGAGAGGGTAAATTTTAGAAAACGCGCTAGTCCGTTTTCCTCTAATTAAATAAAACGACGCCAATTAAGAGGCCGACCTTTTTCAGGAGCCGGCGTCTCTTTTTTTTGTCCCTCGATTCCTTAAGTCTGGCTAATTAGCAGATGCCAAGGGGGGTGGGGAGGTCTTCTTCGCTCCGTGAAGGGGGAGCCCAAATATCGCGCGCGGGGAGGGGGTGGGGCTCCTTTTTCGGTAACCCTCTCTTTACTCATATTCTAAAGAAAGTGCGACAGAATGGGGTTCAAGCTGATCTAGGCGCCTGAGCTTTCTCTTTTCTTTTTCCGCTATTATAGAAAATTCCGAAATGAAAGAAACGGCTCCGAGGACGGGTGGGCCGAGCTCGTAATCTGAGGAAAACTGAATTAGGGGTAAACGTTGTCGACGAACCCCTCCACTCCTTTCCCCCCTTCCTCCCGAACTACTCGGATTGATTGTTACCTCGTTCTTTCGCCTGGCTATTTCGTTGCTTCGAATTTTAATATCCGCGGAAGTGTGAAGTGACTGTCGACGGGGGAATGGCTGAGTAGCTGAGTGTGGAGAGCTGTTTTTAATAAAACAGGCCATTTGTTTAATCCGAAGAAATGTTTTAAGTGTATTCTTTCTTTCTTCCCTTTCGTCGCTAATTCTTTATTCCGACTTATTAGACTAATACGAACGACGGTTTGAAGTAGCGTTTTGATGACTCTCAGCGGGTCGTTCTTATTTTATCATGTGTTGACTTTGGACCGACGATTGTAATGATAATTTTGGGGTTAATTATGGTCGACGCCGTTAAGAATGAAGGCGTACTAAATAAAATAGATAGGTTCGAATTAAAAATTAAATATTCCTTAGTCGTTTGGTAATATTCTTTAAAAATGACCTTGGGATCATTTATACATCTGTGAGGAGCAAAACTTCAATGATTAGCAACCAAGACTACATATTCTTTAAAGTAGATCAAAATTAGATCAAAATCGTTAAGAATCGTTTTCCTTATCGTGAATCAATCTTTATTTTTACCCACTGCTCAAATTAGGGCCATTTTTAATTCTGTGAGGAGCAAAACTTAACGGATTAATTATTCGTTTTAATTTCAGGCAGTGGGTGTAGGAACCAAGATTAACTTATTGGTTCAAAACTTAAAATTGGCGAAATTAAAGGTATTAAAGGCGTAATGAAGTAAATATTAATCCAAGACCAGAGAGGTGAAAACTATGTTTTTATTTTTGAAAATATATTGATTTATATCAAATTATACTTAATTTGTATGTCAAATTATACTTAATTTGTATGTCAAATTATACTTAATTTGTATGTCAAATTATACTTAATTTGTATGTCAAATTATACTTAATTTGTATGTCAAATTATACTTAATTTGTATGTCAAATTATACTTAATTTGTATGTCAAATTATACTTAATTTGTATGTCAAATTATACTTAATTATTATGTCAAATTATACTTAAACGTTACTAAGTTCTGTGATGTTTTTGTTTTAATTAACACCTTAAATGCATCTAAACATTTACAAAATTACAAAAACCTCCCGAGCCCGTCCGCAAAAGACCGATCTATTTCAAAATGTTTTTGAGGCCCCGTTTTTTAGTGGGCCCGCAATGTTATACTACTGCTTTTCTGGCTTTCCAAAAAAAAAACGTTCTCAGTGCCCCCCGAGCCCCAGGGTTCCCCACTGCTCATACGTCCCTACGTCCCTGACTTGAGTTATTAATTTTAAAAAAGAATTAAAATAAAAAAGGCTTAGTTTGATGTTTGGGGGACAAGCTACCGATCAGCAGTGTTACTTTATTGATTTTGACCCATATTTAAACCTAATACAATTTCGAAGTAAACTTTATTTGAAATTGAATTTCATTTTGTTAGCATTAGTATCACTTAACTGTCAAGCATCGCGACATCATTTTCCCCTTTCTTTCCGGTTTGACGGAGACACAAGGAAGAGCTTGACCGAGACAAAGCACCCCGAGAAATGGGAAGCTAAATATATCGACGTCCCCATAAAATAGATTTCTTATTAGGGATCGACTCATCAAATATCAATTTTCCCTTTATAGGAATCGGAGGAGGGGAGGCGGATGAAGACTGTATCCGTCCGGAAAAGGATAAAAGATGTGCCACCCAAACTATCGATGCTTATAAGCAGACTAGCCCCTTTATTCTTGTACCGGTTTGTTGAGAATGGTACCCCACTATTAGCCTTTGAAGCCACCGTCGACAGACGGTAGGCCCGGGTATAGATACTCGTATTCCTTTCCTTTCTTTGTAGTTTTTCTCTATCTTGGTAACTGGGTGGAGTAGTAATCAACTCTCCAGGGAGATGGCGCTTTTGTATCGTCGCCGGATTTTCATTATACCCCCCCCCCCCTTCGGCCTTTCATTTCGCGTAAAAATAGCCCACGAAATCTTAGTTTCTCTTTCCATTCTAGACGATTAAAAAAAAACTTGTAAAAAAAATTAGACAAAAGAAATCGTATCGTGTATCTAATGGGGGGAGGGGGGAGGTAAAAAATGAATATCTGCGATTGGAAAACTCTTTTTGGCTTGTTTTCTTCAACAGGGGGAAGATATCAAAGGGAAAAATGAGAGAGAGACGGAGAGTTGGGTTTCCGAGAGCAATTTGCATAATGATCGAAGCACAAATGATTCTCTTTACATTTTTCCCCAATGTACCTCTTTTTCTTTCAAAAAATATTTCGTTTGATTTCTTTTTATGGTATTTTTTTTGGTTGTATTTGTTCGTTTATTCATTTTAAAAGAGGTAACGGATATGTAAAATTTAAGTGTAATTTTAAATTGCCTTTTTTGAATTTAAATAAGTGGATATAATTGAACGATTTGATAGAGCCGTGCAGATATTTTGGACCCCGGGGCAAATTATGTCATTGCGGGCCCTTCAAAGGGAGGGGTGGGATCCTGGTGAAGGCAAAGGCGATGGGCCCTGAAATAGCATGCTTCTGGGGGCCCTTTTTCCGCGGCCGAGCCCTGATGATTTTACCTCCTGCCCCTCTCAGCGATTTGGTACTTTAATAAAGTTATTATAGAGGAGAGCGGGCCCGGGCCCCGGTGAAATATAAGTTCAGGGCCCCAAGAGAGCCGTTACTACCGGAGATAGCTACATTTTTTCGGAGAGAAACCCGTGAAAAGAATACACCGATTGTTGAAACCCGGGCCCCTAGGCTGCACGGGCCCCGATAATTTGTACCGGCTTCCCCCCTCTCTTGTCGGAGCTGGTAGCTTTGGCTGTGGCTCCCATTTCTGGACTACGTTTTGTACGGAAAAAAAGTGTATGACGTCATGTGACGTTGTAGTACTAATGCTATAAAGATAAGTTTAATTTTTTTGATTATTTATTGGATAGTCCCTTATATTACGCACTATAATTATACAGCCCATTCTTACGATAATAATGTATTGTCTGTTACGCCTTGGAGGACAGGAAGTGTCCAGGCATACACATTTCAATAGACAAATGGACTGATTTATACCGTAACCAAGAAATTGTACTTTATATTGAAATATATATAAATAATAAAAATTATCTTTTATTTTATACAGGGTGTCTTAATTTGATCAGCCCAGGCGTTTTTCTCAAAAAATATAGTTGCTAGAAATGTGAAATTATCAGGATATACTCTCTCGGGGAGGACCCTTTTCTTTTGGAATTTTCAGAAAAATCGTGAAATGTTTCACCGTTTTGAAATTTTTATTTTTTGAACGATAGGTGGTAGACGAAAATTTGCAATCAACAAGTTGTAGAGCGTACTCGAAAACCTTAAATGAAATTGGTTTGGTCAAAAACGGACAATTTTTCATTGAAATAATACGTCATGAAAAAAATAACAAGTTGGTACTACCCAAAAAGGTTTACATCTCATGAAAAAGAAAGTTAGAGACACCTATCTAATTTGAAATGATCGTATGTTTGTAAAGATAAAAAAGGACTGTTTTTTAAGACAAATCATTTTTTAGTGAAAATACAATTTACAAAGTAGAATTCCAGAATTCTGATTTTAAATGAGGTTCAATAATTCCACCGTCCACTGCAATACAAATCCGTGCGCGATGAAGAATATTTTGAAACGAAGCACGGACCATCTCGGGAGTTACGAGTTGGAACGCTGCGATGATTCTCTGCCGTAGATCTTCTTCGTTAGTGACAGGCGTTTTATACACTTCCTCCTTGACGAATCCCCGCAGGAAAAAGTCCGGCGGTGCGAAATCTGGGGACCTCGGAGGCCATCGTATTGGACCGTTCTTGCCTATCCATCGCCCAGGGAACTCGTTGTTAAGGTACTGCACGACGTGTCTTTCTTGGTGGGCAGGTGCACCTTCATGCTGGAACCAAAGGCGTGGGACGTCGACTAATGGCACCTCTTCCAACTCGTCTGCGACTTCATTTTGTAAAAAGGCCAGGTAGTTCTGCCCATTGAGTCGACGCGGAAGAAAAAATGGCCCAATAACACGATCTCCCAGAAGACCAGCCCAGACGTTTAAACGGAATTGCACCTGATTGTGGTGAGGAAATCCCCAGCGCGGATTTTCATCACTCCACATGTGGTTGTTTTGGCTGTTAAACGGGCCGTCTCTCCCAAAGGAGTACTCGTCGGACACAAGAATCAAACGGAGGAAATCTTCGTTTCCGTCGGCCATAGTACAAAACCAGTTACAGAAATCCAGCCGGAGTCGCTGATCACCATGGTAAAGTGCTTGGTGGAGCGTGGCACGAAATGGGTGAAATTAATGGTGGTTAAGGACACTCCAAACGTAGTACTTTGACAAGTCCAAATCAGAGCAGGCCATTCTTATGCTTGCTCTAGGGTAGGCGACAAAGTAGGCGATGACTGTGTCTTCCATGTTGATGTTGTAATGGCCAGGTCCGCGGAATCTGTGATTGACGTTGCCTTCGTTTTCAAAGTCACGGACAGCACGGAGAACAGTGTGGTGATTTGGACGACTGTCAGGATACATTTACATACCACCAAATGATGACATTGAATTCCATATCGATAAGATTGCGAATCAATTGGAAGTACAGAGTGGAAAAAAGGTTATCTTGTGTGGTGACTTTAACGCCCATCACGCGCTTTGGGGATCAAAGCATCACGATGAGAGGGGTAGGTTGTTAATCGACTTGTTCAACTCGTTTGATTTGAATGTCGAGAACGACCCGGGTAGTGGCCCGACGTTCTGGACCGTTAATGGTAAGAGCTGGGTGGATCTTACGGTATCCAGTATGGCAATTGCGAGTAGAGTAATTGAATGGCGTGTCAGCAACGAGGAAACATGCAGTGATCACAAATACATTTTCTTTGAAATTGGTGATCTTGTCCTGGAGAATGATTCGAATGCAATTCGTGTCAAGGATATCGATCTTGAAAGGTTACAAGATATTATCGTGCCTGACTTGGAGAGGTTGATGGAGTCTCCACTCAACAATGAGGTTGAGGTCGAGGCATGCGCGGTGGAGATTAATAATCTCATTATTGAGCGTTCAAAAGAATGATCAAGGTTGCGTAAGAATAAGGGGCACAAGTCCACTCCCTGGTGGACGAGCGAACTCAGTGAGAAGAGGAAGGAGTTACGAACGCTCAGGAGGAGGTTCCAAAGAACCAGGGACCATGCAGCCCGGGAGGCGCTAAAGGTCGAGTACCGTCGTGAGTCAAAAAGCTATAAAGCACTTATAGCGGACTCAAAGCTTAAGTCCTGGCAGGATTTCTGCACTAGGGTTTCAAGGGAGGATCCTTTCTCCCTACCCTATAAGTTGGCCACAAAGAAGGTCAAATGTAAGAATGCATTAAATTGCATCAAGAAACCGAATGGTTCTTTGACCTCAGGTATTGAGGAGACGTGGTCTACTCTGATGGATACTCTTTTTAAAGAGGACTCCTTAAATGATGATGAGGAGGTTCATACGACAATAAGGGAGTCATTGCACGAAGACTTCATGAGTCAGAATGATGAGCCATTTACGAGTGATGAGGTCTTGGAGACTATCAACTCTTTTAAGAAGGGCAAGGCTCCTGGTGAGGATGGTATCACCATCGAGCTCTTCAAGATATTTTTCTTAGCTTGCCCAGCGTTGTTTGTCAAGCTTTTCAACACTTGCCTCAGTATGGGATACTTCCCAAAACTTTGGAAGGTTGCTAAGTTAGTTTTTCTTTATAAAGAAGGCAGAGACAGGCAGGACGCTAAGGCCTACAGGCCAATCTCGCTTCTTCCGGTGGTAGGGAAGGTGCTTGATAAGCTGTTGTCAAGAAGGTTGTATTACTTTCTCCACAGCAACAAATTGCTTAGCGATAAGCAATTTGGGTTTAGACATAGTCGATCCACGACTCACTGTCTAACCAATATGGTGAACCAAATCAGGGATAACAAAGAAAATAATTGTCACACCGTCTGATATCTCTAGATATCGAGGGTGCTTTTGACAATGTGTGGATTCCAGGAATCCTACACGGTTTAAGGAACTTTAAGTGTCCGAAGAACATATATGAGACATATGTTAACTATCTGAAGGATAGAGTTGCAGTGGTGAGGGCAGGTAGTACCTGTGTACGGAGAGTACTGACCCGCGGCTGCCCTCAGGGTTCATGCAGTGGACCTCTGCTATTCAATGTGGTTATGGATAGCGCACTGAGGATTGAGTATCCAGAGGATTCTCTAATTCAGGCCTTCGCGGATGACTTGCAGTCATTATTTTGGGGCACGTCCAGGCGTGCTCTCGAAACCACGGGTAAGGTGATCGTGGATAAATTGACTAAGTGGAGCCAAGTCTATAAGCTGAGTTTTTCCATTAAAAAGTCGGCGGCTATCACCTTCGCCGCAAAATCCATAATGAAAAGGCTCCCAATCTATAAGATGGGAGCCGTCAACATTGCAAATGTTGACAAGTTGAAAGTTGTCGGTGTCACCATCGACAGCAAGCTTTCCTTTCTTCCTCATCTCGAGGAAGTAAGTGTCCGGGTGACGAAGCTGGTGCAAAGCATTGCTTGTTTTGCAAAGGTTGAGTGGGGCCTCGACCATAAAGCGTTAAGGACTATCTACAATGGGTGTATTGTGAGAGTAGTGGCTTACGCTTGCGGTGCTTGGTGGAAGAGCACGCAAAATAGTGTGATGGTGAGGAAGTTGAGCTCAATTCAGAGAATTGCGGCCCTTCGTATTACTTGTGCTTACCGGACTGTCTCGAGCGATGCGCTGCGGATCCTTGCTGGTATTCAACCGTTAGACCTGGTGGTGAGTCAGGAAGCTGCTGTGTTCAGGTCCTTTTCTTTTAGAGAAGACAGTAAGCACTGTGGGGTGGAGTTACGTGGTGGTAACTACCTCTACCCAGGCGACCCATGGGAGGACCACCCAGCGGTCAGTAGCAGTATAAACATCACAGAGCAACTACCCAATGGCAATGGGATAGAGGTGTTTACTGACGGTTCGTTATCCGGTCGGGGTGCCGGAGTGGCATTTGCTGTGTACAGAGATGGTGTGGAAGTGTACAATTAGGTCACTCGCATTAATGGTAAGGTGGATGCGTTTTCTCTTGAGCTGTTAGCAATACACGAGGGTATTTGCTGGTTAAGGACGCATGGTCAACGTCCTGGTGATGGTGCAACGGTTTTTACAGATTGTCTTTTTGCTATTAACGCATTAAGCAATCATAAAAACAATCATGGTTTATGCCATGATATCCGTAAGGTGTTAAAACGGATGGAGACTCAAGTCAACTTTACTTGGATAAAGTCGCACACTGGGTGTGCAGGGAATGAAAGGGCTGACTTTCTTGCAAAATCAGCAACCGATCTTCCCGAGGAAAAGGAGATGAAGCCAACTAAGTTGGTGATTAAAAGGTGGCTCAATGAGGTGACGACTCAAAGGTGGCAGGAGTCATGGGATGAGAGTGAGAAGGGAAAGGTAACTAAGAGGTACTTTCCTAAGGTCAATGGTAGCTTCAACACGAATTACTATTTGACGCAAATCCTAAGTGGACATGGTAAGTTCCCACTCTACCTGTTCAACTTGGGTCATATTGCATCGCCCAAATGCATATGCGGTGCTCTGGAAGCAGACTCAGAGCACTATGTTCGTAATTGTCCTAGAACGAACCATTTGTTAAGGAGACCAATCCGCGAGAATGGTCTCCACAACCTGGATAACGAAACGATCAACGATCTTGAACGCGTAATGCGTTATATCGTTGTGAATTTTGACGAACTCACGAGTGAGTCGTGAGTAGGAGATGCAGGTATACGGGTGTATACCGTTGTGTGTATGTGATTTAGGAAGCATTTCCTATCTTTGTATACAGGTCGACGGCTCGGCCGGGACAGATGATGAGTAACCCCTGTAATGCTTTGGCGGTGCACGGGGTATAAAAATACAACAATCTGATGTCAGGATACAACATTTGAAATAATCGACTCACTTCACGTGCATTTCGTGGACCATCTCCGTAGTATAATTCGACCATCCTGGACCGCTGTTCACAGGTAGTGCTCGGAATTGTTTTTCATTATCCACAAAATTTCCGATTTATTTAACAAAAGTTGGTAAAAAGAATATAATTTTAACTTATTTAATTATGTTTTTTACGCAATCAAGCATTTATTTGAATTAAAATGGTATTTATTTAAATAATTGTTTGTTTTGTTTAAATAATAGGCTTATCCACTTTCGATTATTTAAACATTTTACAATTATTATTCAAATATTGGTTATTTAAATAAATATTATTTAAATATCGCCGAACTTATTTTATCCATGGATATAATTGTTAATCGAACGCCGACCTCTGTTCACAGGTATAACGAGGCATCTTTTTATTTTACTGGAGTACGTTCAGAGAATGATTTTAAAACGAAGCTGTGTCTCTTTAAATACTAAAATGGAGCCACACTTTAAGCGACAGAGTAGTGCAAAATAAAAAACACGTGGGAAATTCAGTTGGCATAAATTAGACGGTTTCATGGACTTCTTGCAACATTCTTGCCCCGAATAAGACGCGTGAATTCTGGAATTCTACTATGTAAATTGTATTTTCTCTAAAAAATGATTTGGCTTAAAAAAACAGTCCCTTTTTATCTTTACAAACATACGATCATTTCAAATTAGATAGGTTTCTCTTTCTTTTTCATGAAACGTAAACCTTTTTGGGTAGTACCAACTTGTTTTTTTTTCATGACGTATTATTTCAATGAAAAATTGTCCGTTTTTGACCAAACCAATTTCATGAAAGGTTTTCGAGTACGCTCTACAACTTGTTGATTGCAAATTTTCGTCTACCACCTATCGTTCAAAAAATAAAAATTTCAAAACGGTGAAATATTTCACGATTTTTCTGAAAATTCCAAGAGGAAAGGGTCCTCCCCGAGAGAGTATATCCTGATAATTTAACATTTCTAGCAACTATAGTTTTTGAGAAAAACGCCCGGGCCGATGAAATTAAGACACCCTGTATACCCCTTTTTATACGTCTGTTCTGAAAACCGTATTATCATAAGTAACGAAATACAATAAGTATGACATTTCCTATTGTTTTGCGCCTAATTTATATTTTTCAACACTGACACTTTCACAACTTGAACTCGCAACGGAACTGAGTAGTATATTTCGCCTTAGGTTATATTTATACACTAGGGGCTCTGTTCTGAACTAAACCTGGATTGCGCAATCAGTTCGGTGATAATGTTTGATGGGGACATTTTGTTATTATGTTTCTTATCGTTACTTACAAATCCCGGTTTTAAAATGAAAAAGGGCGTTTTACTTAAAAGTCCTCGGATCGTGGAAAATTTCTGGACGACGTTCAGGTAGCTTGTTCTCTTCCGTCACGTCACTTACGACCCAACCATATCTTCTTCCTTCAGGAAAAACACGTGATTACGTACAGACCCGGCCCTACCATAGGGCGAACGGAGCGGACGCCAAGTCTCAGGGGGCGCCTCAGTGGTAAAGAGAAATAAAGGACATAAGTATATGTATTTGTACCCCGCTGCTCCGCCTTAAGCACTACAGCGGCCACCTTAAACAACCAGCCCTGGACAAAAGTGCGCTTTGCGAAACAACGTTCGGCCAGTGAGACAGCCATTTTGACCGCCTCACATATAGCAAACAAACGCCCTCATCACGGCCCAACAAAAGGCGACACCATGGGCTGCCCGAGACCCACCCTCGCACAGCTGAGGACTAGAGTGGCTTCCTCTTCCACTGCAAACTACCCTCCTTAGTAGGTCACAGAATGACGAGTGTGGAACACCCATGAGGTTCCAGTGACCCAGCGCCCCGATCACATGACCTTGAGAGCCGGGTATGGAGCCCCCCACAGGCTCCAGTGACCCCATCACACCACTAGATAGGGACAGTGGGAAATAAAGGACAGTAGCGTAGCCAGGATTTGGTTTCGGGGAAGGCACACAATGAAAAAAGTAAAACAAAAAATAAAAAATTGTACATACAACCATACGCCACTGATAAAGGAAAAAAATATTTTGATATTAGGGGCAAGCAATGAGGGCGCCATAATCGGATCCCGCTCCATTATAAAACTTGCCTCAAAATAGAAACGATTTTGTGTGACAGGTATCCCACTATCCCTTTATAGTCCGTCGGCCAACAGTGATCAAAACACATTTTATGGGGCGTGGCTTTTCACGTGACCCTTGCGCGTGACAACATCACCAAAATGACCTTTGACCCCCCTTCTCCCCCACCCCTTAAGCTACCCCCACGAGATTGCTATCACATCAAAATCTTATAAGGGGTCATGATGTACAACGTGGTATAGGTAGAAATTTGCACGCCCAGGTGGTACCAAAATTTTGGTTGGCCGACGGACTATTAAGACGGTGTGCTTCGTCTGCGTCGAAATAATTCATATTTCCAAAAGGAAGGATCGCCCTGGGTGAAATAATTGTAATTAAACCTACCTTTAGAATCTGGACCCTTCATAAGTGCGGGCCCTATCGGTCTATATTGCCTAGTAACGCGGCCTCGTTGGTTGTTCGAAATTTCGTCCATCAGTTTGTATGGGGGGGGGGATATCTCAGGGACATTTTGACGGGCTGAATCTTTAATCGTTAATTAATGACGCAACGATTTTGCGACGCAATTAGTTGTCTGTGTCTCGTGGATTCGACCAAGCCAAAATTGACCCAGATACGTCAACGGTAGCCCCCCCCTCCCGCGTCCCAACTTCGGAAGACGCTGCCATATGTCTCTTTCTAGGGCCACCCCCGCCACCTCCCCAGTTACCCTCTCTTAAGAGTTACCCTTATTCCGGATAGGCCATATAGTCCCTACCTCTCTCGTGTTTTCTTTCCCAGCGTTATTTTCTTTCTCTGGCGTCCGCGACGATAGCAAAAGGAAACCGTGGAGCCCGCCCGATCCCACCACCCTGGAGCTGATCCTTTGGACAATCGTTTTTGCTCGTCCGCGCTCGTAGAGGGCGCTGCTGGCTGCCTCCGCCGTTCGCCCATCTTCATTGTTTTCTCTTCAGAAGCGGGTGATAATACGAGATCGGTGCGCGTGATGACTGTATCGGTTTTTGGGGTGGCGAATGCCGCAGCCCCCCCTGTGCCTTCGCTACGCTTCCCCCCGGAGAGGCTCGCCCCTCCCCGCTTTCGTTAAGCCTCGGCTACTGTCCGTGCGTGTGTTAATGTTCGAGCGAATAGTCGGGCGGCCAGATAAATAAAGAGACGGCGTTAACCCCGCAACAAAATGCCCGCAAAGAAGGTTCCTTTAATGTCTTTCCTAATGAATGTTTTTTCCTCTGATTGGCCCAGACTCAATTACTAACTGCCCTTAAAGGGCCTCTTTTACTACCACGATTTGACCCTCTTCCCTGCCTATAACATCCTTTATACAGCCTACTCCTAATCCTTCCCACCGGAACGCCGTCTCGCTATGTACTATCTACTTTTGTATTCCTACTCTTTCGATAAGCCACGCTTTTCTTGATTTTTATAAACTTTGACTTAGTAGGTATTCCCTATTCAGGTACATAGCAATTATATAATAATAACATTTATTATCTCGGGGTACTTTATATTATTAGGCAAAAACTATTCGCTCGCTTTGGGACGAAAAGAGTACACCTTTTACCCCATACTACCAACTTCTTCCATACTATAACAGCCAAACTGTATTTTGAAGTTGCTCGCTATTTCCTAAAAAATTACTCCAAAACTAGCGAATAGTTTTCGCCTATTATGACACAAGCTTCGTTTATTATAATATAATTTAACCGGAAGTACCACACTACGCAAAATTCTAACTTTAAAACCTAGAGATACATTGGAAAACCTTGTTAAAGTTTTAGCGTTTTTCATTTGATTGCTCGAGATTCGCTCCGAATCTATCTCTGACGTCATAGATCTTGCCCCAATCGACTAGAGTAGAACCGCAAATGGAACATCCCATTAGCATATTCCCACGCTTTGTTGTTTTGCGTCTGCTAGTAATTTGAATTTTCTTGTCCTGTAGCGTTTTCCATTTGACTGCTCTCGAGCACTCTAGATCACTCTGATCAACATTTTATATTCCATTAGCGTGCTCGGATCTGCTCCGATCAAGTTTCGCGTGTTCCATTTCACGCTCTCCGGTGCTCTGAGATCGCATAAAACCGATCTGCCGATTTCGACAGATCAACGGATCGAGATCGAGATCAGATTAAATTTTTGTGTGTTCCTTTTAGATTTTTTGACAAAATGGCAGACCAAAACGCGAAAATTCAAATTACAAGCAGACGAAAAACAACAAAGCGCGAGAATATGTTCATGGAATGTTCCATTTGCTTTTTTACTCTAGTCGATTGGGGCGAGATCTATGACGCCAGAGACAGATTCAGAGCGCATCTTGAGCAATCAAATGGAACACGCTATTAGTCTTGCATTTTCGCGTCTTGGTCTGCCATTTTCGCAAAAAATCTAAGAGGAACACGTTTAAATTTGCTCCGATCTCGATCTCGATCCGTTGATCTGTCGAAATCGACAGATCTGTTTTGGGCGATCCATCTCGAAGCACCCAAGAGCGGGAAATGGAACACGCGAAACTTGATCGGAGTAGATTCGAACACGCAAAACTTGATCGGAGTAGATCCAATCACGTAAATGGAACATAAAATGTTGATCAGAGCGCTTGAGAGCAGTCAAATGGAAAACGCTATTAGAGTTGCTAACGCGTATATTTCGTCTACTTTATCTTTTCATTGTTACAATCACGCCCGCCATCTATGTTTACGTTTTGATATTACAATGCAGACGACGTTTCGTTACGAAGTATATTCTAGGATTGTACCAGACGCTAATGCTATACGTTCACATTCTGAGGCTCCTGAATATATTCTTGGAACGACGTAAAAATGTGACTACTTTCGGAAATCGTTCGTTTCACTAAATCGACGACCAGTAAAATCGCGTAGTCTTTCGTGAAAAATTAGTTTTTTCGTAAATTAGACCTTCAACAAATTAGCAAATACGAAAAGTTGGGATAATGTAAGTTTCGACCATTATCGGTGGTAACGGATGACAAAAATAAAAGGGGGTTGCCATTGGGGGTGAGCAGGAAGTGGAATCCACTATTTCCAACAGCGCCCAGCGAAGTTTGAAGCGAGCGTCATTGTTCGCGCTATTTTGCAATAAAACTTCCAATAGGAAACCGCCGTGACTCCACGATTGATCATTCGCACGGCGTAAAAACCATTAAAAAGCAGAGATTTAAAACTGATTCCGAAGTCCCGAAAATTTTTCACGGATATCCCTAAATACGGTCGACGGCGGAGAGAGAAAGAGAGATATTTTAATTTTATTGCTAATGCCCTCTCTCGAAATTTTCCTAATTTCATTCGAGTTCTTTCCGCATTTCTCTTTTCCTCTCGCTACTCCCCCTGGCGACGAATTATTCGGGGAATCATCTAAACGACGACACCCCTCTGGCCGCCCTTTGGCCCCCCTTCGCTTTCCCGTTGGAAGGTAATTTTTCGATAATAGAGAACCGGAGTCAGGGAGAAGCTAGGACTATCGGAAAAATCACTTTTATTTAATGAAAATGGGCGAGAGAGGGGAACGGAGAAAGCGGAAGTCGTGTTTTATATCCGCTAAATAGGCCCGGACCGGAAGTAGAAACATTCCTACCCCTCCCCACGATGTAGCTCCCCGGAGCAGTTTAAAAGTTGATCCTAGGCTAACTCGTTTTTGGAAAATAGCCGTCCCTTGTTAAGCCTCTGCTATTTTTAGCGCTTAGTTCGTCGCGCCCTACATAGAAGGCGCCACCGGTCTAAGAGAAAAGCTTCCTCCGCGTTGGTGATGCCGGGAGAGCGGGTATTGGGGATGGGGGCTGACAAAGGGGAAAGACGTAGGAAGGCTTTTAGATATAACAAGGTCGGAGCGATATCGACACTTCGATTAAACGCTTTGGTTGCCGCATCTCGTAGGAAACAGATGGCGGTACTATCGTTGAAAATGGATCTCCCATAGTGTTGGACGCTCGCCGTAGGATGCAGGAAGAGAGAGAGAATATAGGAAACGGTGATTGGGTCATTTTGCGGATGGTCAAGAGAAGGAGGAAGAGGGGGGAAGGGGCTACGGAAAACCGATAATTTCGGCCGTACTGATAGAAAAACAAACTGATTCCAAAGCGGCGACAACCTAACTTAAAAACCCACAAAAAAGTAAGCGATAGGAAAAATTCACTTTTAAATCAAATTTATAACGATATTTTGTCAAGTATCTAATTACGCTATTTATTCGCGACCGAAACGAGTCTAGGTGGCGTAACGGCGATAGCTTCTCCTTGGTGGGCCTATGATCTAGCGTCTGCTACGGACAAATTAAAAAGTCATAAGAACTTTTTTTCTTAAAGAAACTTATAAAAATATAAGCAAACGATGCAAAAATTATAATAAAATGCAAGTACCATTATTTATAAAGTATAATTTACGAATAACGATGAGGAAAATTTAATAGCGTCTGCTTTAGTCGCTACGAAAGGGGGCGTAGCGATAGTTTTCGGTCGCGAATAGTAGTTTTAACCATTGAGTTGGGAATATTAACCTAGAGATCCAATCAAATCTGCTCCCCGCGAAACATGTTTTTGAAAATTACGAATGTGCGTTATCCTCTAAAATGACGAGAAAACGTTATCATATGACCCGTGGCGCCATCCATTATTTTTGAAAAAAAAATATTTTTGCCGGAAAACGCCTCTTATTTGAACGAACCATTGAGAGATAGACGGCGCCACGGGTAGAATGATAAAGTTTTCGCGTCATTTGGGAGCAGACTGCAGTATTCTTTATTATAAAAACTTGTTTCGCGAAATACTGAAATCCGACATTTTGATTGGACCTCTAGATTAATATTCCCAACTCAATGGTTTTAACATTATTATGATACGCTATAGACGAATTAGGTAAACGACCGATATATAAGGACGTGACGTAGAAAAAAGGGAGGGGCTTTCCTTTCAGATCGGTAATTAGGCCTTTCGTCGAAAGTCGAACGCATTAAAAATCCATCAATCGTTTTATCATTTCGCGTCCTCTGAAGCGTTTTGATAAAGTAAGAGAAAAGAATTTGGCCCGGGCTTGAGACAGACGTGGGCTCGCAAATAAAAATCTCGCCCTTTCCCCTTTAAAACTATTTGGCGAAATCCGACCCCCCGCACCTCACCCCTCCCCCTCGTCACCATCTACGATCTTTAAAAAAAAAGGCTCAAACGGGGGGAGGGAGGGAGGTAGGTGTTAAGCGGGCAAGCTCGGAAAGAGGGTGAAAAGACTTTTAAAAGCGCTGTAAGGATAAATTGACAATTCAAACCTCGTTTTCACGTGTTAAAGGGCGCTAGAATCGATTCCCCCCCCCCGCACTCTTTCGGTTTAACTCCCCCCCACCTTTCCGCTCCCCCCCTCCTTTCAAAATTGGCCTGCTAGTCGGCTTTTCCTCTCTATAAAGACGGCGTAATCTCTCCAAATGTGATACGTTAAAGACTGGGGTAAAAGGAGCGATTTAAAGAACGCGTTAGTGACCAATATAGTTGCTATAGTTCATTCAAACACTCGCTCCCAGTTCCCTTTTGTGTTAGAATGTGATTCGTTTATTCGGACTATATTCGTCGCGTTTTTTTCCATCGACTACGAGAGGGCGTAATTATACTTTCAGAGGGGAGGGGTAGGGGGGGTAGACGCGAAGGTGAAATGGTATAGTTTGCGTGTTAGTTGATTGGGTCGTTTAACGGACGTAAACTTTACCTTCGATTGTAGCGTCAATTTAGGAAAAAGGTATTAAAGCTCGCGCAGCCTAATTTCTCAGTAGCGTGATCCTCTTTTAGCTTCTTAATATAATGACTATTCGGTTTACCCATATAACTGGGAACGCGTTAGTGAAAATAGGAGGGGGGGGGTCTCCATACTCCCCCCCAAACGCTGTGTGATGGTTTAAAAAAAGGAAAGCTAATGACTTGGAAAATATAAAAGGGACGTTTTGAACGTTCGGCCTGCCCTCTGCCGTAATAATAGGAAAATACTTGTGAAGCGCGTGAATTTCACCGTTACAATGGCCGGGGGAAAAAAGAAGCTGAAAATAAGCTTTTTGTGCTAACCTGATTATTATTGTACGACGCTATTTACGACTTCGATGAGTTTTCGTTTTACGCTTTGGGTTTTAGTATAATTCTTGGTTGCGGTTTATTTTTTTTTAAAGACTTTTTTTCCTAGTTGATTATTATTTATAATATAAGCTGCAAAGTTTAAAATGGAAATTGGTTATTCAAACACGTTTTTTTTTAACCCGTGAATAGTTTTTATACTTTTTTGCAAGTATAATAAAATTGTTTTATAATGTAACACGAGAGATTTAAATTCTATTTTTTCCTAATATTGTAAAATCATTTTTCGTTGACCTTTAATAATTTTCCACGTTTACAACATGGGAGTTTTAAATTTTATTTCTATCTGATATTGCAAAATCAATTTATTGATAGTAACGTATCTTGAATAATTATTAGGTTTAGAACACATAAGGTATAATTCACTTTTATATCTTCCTGATATAGTAAAATCGTTTTTTAATTGACTGTGGTGGTAGTAACGTTCACTTTTATATCTTCCTGATATTGTAAAATCGTTTTTTAATTGACCAAGACGTTAGTAATGTCGAGGGGCTAACCACTCTTAGAAAGTCTGTACACCGGATTACGCTTAGATTAGCACTGCCAAAGGCAGGGGCTTCAAAGATTACGCGTAGTCCCATTAGTACAGTCAAAGGTACGGCTCTGTACACCGATTACACGGAGTGATCAGCCCCTCGAGTAATGTATCTGGAATAATTCTTAACGTTTTAGAACATGGAGATTTACATTTTACATTTTCCGGATATTGTAAAATCATTTTTATTTGGACGTGACGGTATCTGGAACCAATCGTAAAGTTTAGAACATGTGAGATTTAAATTTTAAATCTTCCTGATATTGTAATATCGTTTTTTAAATGACCATGATGAAAGTAATGTATCTGGAATAATTCTTAACGTTTGGAACGTGGGAGATCTAAATTTAATTTCTTTGTATTGTAAAATTTATCGTTTTTTAATTGACCAAGATGGTATCTGGAATAATTCTTCACGTTTAGAACATTGGATATTTCAATTTAATTTCTTCCTGATATTGTAAAATCGTGATTTAAATTGACAGTGATGGAATAATTCTGAACGTTTTAGAAGACTATTTGAAGCGCTATTCGATAAGGTGATTTAATAAACTAATCGAATTCCACAACGTCACGTAAGAGATCCGTTACGCTTAAAATATGAATTTTTCATCGCGTATAGTCGGCGCATCTCCAAGAATTAATGATGGAACACTTCTACCTGGCAAGTGCCACGGAAAGGAGAGAAAATACAGAAAGAATTGATGCATAATAAATGTAAGGGGGGGGGGGATTTTTCCGAATGATATTTTGGTTTTCGATGACGCTGCGCGAATCTCGCAGATCTTCTTCTCTTCGTAGAAGTCATATTTTCGAGGCTGTTCGCCCCTTCTTGACCCCCGCGTCCCTTTTGCGCGCTGGAGGTGGTCGTTAGAGATCGTAGCGTTTGAGTGGTCACGCGCGCGTGCCGTCAGGACGACCAGAAGTTTGGGGGTGGGCCTCCTCCCCTTCCTTTTAGTAGCCCGTCTGCGCCCCTCCTCCGGTACCAACCAGTTCGCCATATCCTCGTTTCATCCACCATCGATTCCCGCAGCATTGATCCCTCACTCATCCTCATCACTAAGCATCTTTCATTCCCCATCAGCACTCTCTCTCTCTCTCGCTCTCTCTGCCCCCCCCCGTCTCATCGTCATCATCATCATCTCGTCTTTCGCTCTCTCTCTCTCTCTCTTTGGACCTTTCAACGGGACGCGCGGATCGTGATCTAGTCATCATCAAACTCTTGGAAATAATTATGGCTCGGGTGGATGGATGGATGGATGGAGAGCGAGTCGGCCATTGCCGCAAACAGACAAATCCTGGTTTGGAAGTCTCCCTCACTCTCTCTCTCGCGACTATGACTCGACAATTATTCCCATCGATTCTTTAATCGCACGATTGCGCAAAACTGATTAATTCCGCAGCTACGAGATAAACATTTTAGCTCCTCATCCTGCAGCCGTTCACTGGGATCAAAGTATGTATATATTACGAAAATCTCTCCTCTCAGAGACTCGACGCTCCTCTCGTTTCTACTCTTAATACGACATACGTCATTATCCATCAGCTAAATTAGGTTGCGGTTATTTTGGGGTATACGTTTCTCTGCCTTTTTTCCAGTCCCTTTTTTTTTGATATTTTTGCGAACACGCTTGGGAAAAATGTTAACTTTCATTTAGATATTATTCCGAGAAGCGATTTATTTAAGCCTACTTTTTTTAGTGATCGGGCTATTTAGTCGTACCAGTCGATTTGCTTTTTTGGAAGAAATTTAAATCGGGGGAAATTCATCATATAACGAGTTTTTAAAACTATAACGTCAAGAAAATTATTTATTAATTAGTAATGTTTCTACGCGTTGTAATTTTAATATTTTACATGGTTAGGAAATTAATACGCGATATTGAGGGAAAATTCGCGGTCAATGGAATCCGCGTTGAGCCTGCAAAGGTACATGTTTCATATTTATGACCTAGATGGACACTTCTGTCGTGAGATTAATATTATAAACTTCTGGTTGTACAATTGAAGCTACTCGTTATAAATTGAGTTTTTCAATATTTTTTTCTAAAACCAGTCGTAAACTTTTCCAAATAGATGATTGAAATAAGAAGTGTGTTCTTCAAATATTTACGCTGTTAATTGTTTTTTTT
This sequence comes from Leiobunum rupestre, assembly GCF_980474605.1. Lineage (NCBI taxonomy): Eukaryota > Metazoa > Arthropoda > Arachnida > Opiliones > Sclerosomatidae > Leiobunum > Leiobunum rupestre. The sequence goes on from NC_143390.1 coordinate 15,414,646, forward strand.
TAATATGCAATTTTAATTTTTAGTTAATGTTTTATTAGTTGAGTGTTGGAGTTTTATTAATCGATTTTCAATGTACAATCGATCAAACTTTAACTGATTTCTTGATTTTCAAGTTGATTTTAAGATTTCAAAATTTTGTTTCAACAGTCTACATTGTTTACTAGTAATCACTTTCTTAAGTTGAAGATGACCCAAAAATTGGTTTTAACAAGCCCGGTAACGTTGCACCATACATCGGGTATTTTTCCAAGGCCAGAAGGTTTACAAAAAGTGGTGCAGTCTTGGTTTATCTTGGAAAAACACTTTTACTGGCCAGCGAACGGCCGAAGTTTGCTTTACGCGTGGGTCAAGAAATAAGAACAACCGAAAATAAAATATACAAGATGTTTGAAATGTTTGTTTAAAATGATAAATACTAAGTTTTAACGTTAAGCACTTAAAGAAAAAAGGGTTTTGTTGATAATGCCTTTTTTAGAGCATTATCCACGCGCTTAAAAAACGCAAAATTCAAATTTACCCGCGCACTTTTGATGACGTTTTTCGAACTTTTTAAATGTGTAGTAGTAAGAGGAGCCGGGTTCGATCCCAGATTGTGGAACAGGGTGTAAACAACTCTATTCGCTTTAATTTTTCAAGTTTTATCCCCACTGGTTTAAAGGGGGTTTTCCATCGCATTTCTATGGAAAAAATACATCGCATTTCTATGGGAAAAATACATCGCATTTCTATGGAAAAAATACATCGCATTTCTATGGAAAAAATACATCGCATTTATATGGGGAAAATACATCGCATTTCTATGGAAAAAATACATCGCATTTATATGGGTAAAATGTATCGCATTTCTGTGGGTAAAATATATCGCATTTCTATGGGTAAAATGTATAGCATTTATATGGGAAAAATACATTGCATTTCTGTGGGTTAGATATATCGCATTTTTGTGGGTTAAATATATCGCATTTCTATGGTAAAATATGACGCATTTATATGGGTAAAATATATAGCATTTCTATGCGTAAAATATATAGCATTTATATGGGTAAATATATAGCATTTCTATGGGTAAAATATATCGCATTTCTATGGGTAAAATGTATAGCATTTATATGGGTAACATATATAGCATTTATATGGGTAAAATATATCGCATTTCTATGGGGAAAATCATCGGTGACCTATCTATATACTATACAATAAATGATATACTTTATGTCCTCTAACCCCATTTAAAACGGAAAGATTTCCTGTTCAAACTATGTACCCTTTCCAGGAGGGAGAGGCTAGAATGAAAAGAGTGAAACAATAACCTCTCTCAGCTTTACCGATCGGTAGCTAGCAACCCATTTAATAGAATCAACGATTTTTCGATTAAAAATGAATAAAGCTTTTTAGGATAAGAGGCAATATATCTCTTTACAAAAAATGGACTGACTTCGGCAAATTAGCCAGATGGAAAGAGGGAGGAAGGGTATTTTACGATGTATACGCGTTTTTATAAAGCTCAGTCCGTATAAAAGATAGAATAGTGGGGAGGGTGAGCTAAAATCGGCTATAGGCGGATCACCGACGCCGAGCTTGTATATTGATTAAGCAATTTTTGAGGGTAAAAATGTTTAAGCGGTCCGTTCTGGGGCTGTATAATGGAAAATTGGTGGATGGCCTCCGTAATTTGGAAAGTCATCAAATATTCATAAAATGATAGACTGTGCGCCTCGTTTTCGTATACATTCTTTCCCACTCGAAGCATATTTTTATGGCCGCATAAAGGTACAGATTTTTCTCTTAGTTTTAATTTCGAAAGGTTTTCATGATTTAATGCTTTTTATTGGTACGATAAATTCCAAAGGATATAAATTATTTAAACCGATCGAAACTTCTATTACTATAATATTTTGTTTGCATAAAATTATTATGCCATATTTTATTTTAAGCTCACTTCGCTTCAATATCGATATAACCTAGTTTATCACGGGTTTTAGTTAATAATAAAAATATCGTTTAATTCAATTAATATTAATAATAAATAAGTAACAAATATTAATTATTTAACTTCGTACTTCGAGTACAATTTTGAATTTAATAACTAACATTAAATATTATAATTTTATATTAAATTTTATTTATATCATATTGCAGAGTTTATCTACATTTCGTGACGGTAGTGATCCCGCCTTTCGAGATGGTTCTTATCAGTGATGTAGTAGGCGCGAGGGGAGACGGTACGAAGTTGCGCGAAGCGTACGTAGTTACGAAAAATGAATAGCCTGTACGTATTGATTGTAATATATTGGAACGAGCAGCGACATAAAGTAGGTTGAAAATGGGTGGAGATATAATCGAAATAAAAAACTACATTTTTAACAATTCCCAAAGCTCACGCGACGTCAAGCGTTGTTTGGGCGCGGGGGGGGGGGATATTTTACTAGCTCCTTCCATAATAAGGTGCCCATTTCGTGTTTTCATCCACGGGCTTATTGAAACGTAACCTAATAGCTCGATCGGTACGTGACTGGGGGGTAAAGACTGTACGTCTTTCTTAAGCCGGTATAATCGAGAATAAATTCGTTATACCTTTATATTCTTTGATTTGTGTTTCCCCTTTTCTTGATTAGCGTCCTCGTTTGCTCAATCGCTTTTAGTAAAAGCGCTCTTCAGAAACTACCAAACGAGTTATACAAGCGTAATTTCTCTCTCTCTCCCCCCCCCCCCCCGAGTACGCGAAATATGGAAGAGTAGAAAATAATATCTTTGTTAGACTATAAAGAGGGAGGTAGCTTCGAACCTGGAAGTCCTTGTATTAGAGGAGTTGTCAATGAGTACGTTACGCGGGTGCTAATTATGATTTAAATCGTACGCTAATGACAATTACGTTCCGGACCGCAGTCACCTATATTTACAATCGCAACGAAACGAAGCCCGTACCCACCCTCTGCCCTCCGCGATTCGATTAACTTTAGAGCGTGTTTCGGCGCGCGCTCTCCCCCTATTATAGTGTGAAGAGGGAAAGTATACTCCGCGGGGGAATACCAATAGAATCTGGAAATCGTTGGTCGCGTGTGCAAACGGTTGACTCTACGGCGGCTCTCTAGCCGGATCACGTGTTCGAACTTTTGTTTTCGCGGCTAACAGCCTAATATCGACTTTATTATCAACGGCTGATTGGATAAATGTAATTCTCTTATTTCTCTTTTGCAGAACGAAATCGACGTTATTTGTAGATCAAACTCCCGTATATTAACTTCTCCCCGAACACGCGTGCACCGCGTGTCGAACACTTCTACAGGCGAAAATAGACCTAAATCCTTCAACTTGAATCGACTCCGATATTAATAATAAACTATGTTTATAACCCGCATTTCAACAGTGGTATTGGGTAATTTTAACTGCGTGGGATAGGTTAACCATTAACTATTGTTTTGAAACCTCCGCAAGTTTTTATAGAAAGAGGAAACCGAAGGACTCAGGCGAAATCCCCTTTAACAGACAGAGAGAAAACTTGCGAACTCAACGCGGAAAGAGTGGTTCCTAGTTTTTCACGCAGTGCCACAAGCTGGGATCGAATTAGGGCTCCTCTTACTTCGAGGTAAAAGTGCTCAAAATTTCGCCACCCATAAAATTCGAGAAATGTAGTAAAATAATCAAACCCCGCGTTAAATTTGACCCATTTTATAGAGCCAACCGAATTTGTCACTTTTAAGTTTCAAGAGAATATATGTATATATATATAGCGAAAATAAATTTGACATTTATATATATTTAGCGAATATATTTTTACACGTGTCGGCGGGCCAGATTTAAAGCCAATTTTTGACTTTTCACATTTAAATGAGTCCTTACAATTTCGGGGGGAGGATGGGGGGGGGGGTGTTTGAAACTTTAATATATAAAGCGCGGGAATTAAAGGAGTACATTTGTTGCCTAGAGGACCAAGAGAGGAGAGAGAGGGGTGGGGGCTGGAAGTTTTCATTTCTCCTCGATAGGCGGCGTGTCGTGATTGAAAGAGGGGAGCCAGCCTATTGTTTAATCGATATCGGCCGTCGCAGATTCTGAGCTGGCCGCAATAATAAGATGGAAGGCGTTGCTTTCCGCCGCTCTCGTGCCTTGTTAAGCTTTAGTTTAAGAGAGGATCGACCAGGGGGGGGGGGGGGAAGTCGGCGGCAGTGGCGGATTCGAATAGGCGTATTAGCGCTAACTAGCGAGCGGCGGAAAGAAGAAAAAGGGGGGGGTGCACGGAATAAAAGAGGGGGGAACGAAGGAAGGAAATTACCGCTGAATAGATTCTCTCTGACACAGTTAACGGACTCGGCACTTTTATAGGACTCACATCCTAGCAGCTCATTTTCATCATTTCCTAGCCTCCCCCCGCTCGCAGCCTTCCCTGCCGTGCCCGCTTTCTTCGGCCGGTAATGGCTAAGCTGCCTCCCCCCCTCTGCCCCCCCTTCAGCCTTTTAAAATTACTCGGACCCCCTCCCGACTCGCTTTTATTGGGCGACGATTGGGGGAGCCAACCTAAAGATTCGTTTCTCCGTCGCTGTAACGGATGATGTTATAATTGTAATTGATGTTTTGGGAAGATAATTACAAATTATACTGTTTTGGAATAAATTGCTCATTGTCGTTTGGAATTTTTATCAAATATTCCGAAAATGATCAATTTTTGTTTTTATTCGCGCTTAATTTATAACTTGCAATTTATCAGTGGTAATTTATATTCGTATCTTATTGATGTAAATATTTATAATAAGATGTAAAATGTACTTTTTCGTCACCTAATTTCTGCAACTAAATTACTGCTAAAGTGGTGTTGCCAGCTGCTTTTTTTGTTAAAAAGCGTTCTATAACAGTTGGAATCTGATTTTAAAATAAAGAATAATTTAATAAATTGAATTTCATTGGTTCGAAGGCAAGGTCAATTTGATTGAAATAAAAATTATTCAATGTTAAAATTATAACCATAATTATTATATATTTTATATTAAGTATAACATACAGCAAGAATCCATACCTGTACTTGGAATGCTTATTTTGCCGTATGGTAAGACGTGATTGAAACGAGCGCTGGTGACGTTTTTCCTTCCCCCCCTCCTCTCGTGCCGGGGTAAAATTCTACCATGATGTCTACAGATCGTATTAACATAGTCATTAATAAATTCTTGGTTTCTACCAAAGAATCTGTTTGGCTTAGTCCAATTTAAAACCACGGGATTTTTAGAGATTCATTGTTATGAAATTTTGGGCGTGCCTAAAACTTTTTAAAACCGCGCAGTTGATGACGTAATTGAGTTAATTATATTTATAGAAAATAAGCGCCTTAATAAGTTGTAATTTTGAATTTATGCCTTAATGTGCTTTAAAATGTTGTAATTTTTAATTTATCCCTTAATGTGCTTTAATATGTTGTATATTTGAATTTATCCCTTTATGTGTTTAATTTGTTGTAATTTTAACTTATCCCTTAATGTGCTTCAATATGTTGTAATTTTTAATTTATCCCTTAATTAATGTGCTTCAATATGTTGTAATTTTTAATATATCCCTTAATGTGCTTCAATATGTTGTAATTTTTAATATATCCCTTAATATGCATCAATATGTTGTAATTTAGAATTTATCCCTTAATGTGCTTCAATATGTTGTAATTTAGAATATATCCCTTAATGTGCTTTAAATTTTTGTAATTTAGAATTTATCCCTTAATGTGTTTTAATAAGTTGTAATTTAGAATTTATCCCTTAATGTGTTTTAATAAGTTGTAATTTAGAATTTATCCCTTAATGTGTTTTAATAAGTTGTAATTTAGAATTTATCCCTTAATGTGTTTTAATAAGTTGTAATTTAGAATTTATCCCTTAATGTGTTTTAATAAGTTGTAATTTAGAATTTATCCCTTAATGTGTTTTAATAAGTTGTAATTTTGAATTTATCCCTTAATGTGCTTTAATTTTTTGTAATTTAGAATTTATCCCTTAATGTGAGAGAGTCTCCTCGTAATAGGAGACTGAGCGCCAGTTTATTTATTTCCCGCGAATCCTTTTTAATCCTCGTTAAATAGTTGATGGAGCAGCCCGGGCCCTACAGCCGTCCCCAGCCCACTTTTCTCCTGGTTGTTTTAATTGTGTACGTAAAATGACCCGCCAACTGTACAAGACTCAAGAGTAAAAGAAACTTCGAAGGAATTGGTTCTGAAAAATTCATCAACTTCCAACTCGAATTCAGCAGAGGTAGTCAGCGGCAGACGGCTTGATCTAATGAGAAAAAAGTCAAACTAGCGGCGGCGTCTCTGCCCGTACAAATTGAACATTTGAACTTTTAATTAAAAGCAACTAGGAGAACGTTTTAAAACATTAACGCCTTTAAATTCTCTCGGATCTTTAATTAGACGAGACCGCGCCTTCCTACGATTTACCGAAGTATCTTTATCGGCAGCTCGCGACGATTTCCCTATCGCCGCGAGGAGATTGTTTTGTTAGGACGGCCGGTACGTACACTTTACCAGTCCAATAAGCGGTAACGAACAGTCAGTTGAGACTCGTATATCGGAAGAGTAAAAGAGCGGATTTCAGTTCTTTTTTCCTCCTCTCGAGTCTGAACCTTCCGAAACAAACTTGTTTGAAACAATAGCAATTCCGGCGGGGCTACTATCCCCCGGCCCCTCTCCCCCGGCCCCTCGTGTAAAGGCATTGAAGTCTCTAATTTAACGCTCCTTCTTCAACTTAGCGGCTCAATTCTTCGGCTCCCTCCCGCTACGCTCCTCTCGGGCCTGTTTGTCCTCTCTTCGCGCGAGCGTGGTTTCTACTTTAAGTCCGATTGGCGGGAAAAGTCTCGTTTTCTTGTTGGCGAGCGTAATCTGGAATCGATTTGAGTCGAGAGAGACACTATGATAGAGAAAGCCCGCTGCGCCCCTCGCTGTCTCTCTTCGCCGCGTAACTCGGTGTTAAGGGACGTGTAGCGCGTGCTTAGTTAACAAAGAGCCGGAGCCGGAGCTCCGTGGACGAGGATAAAAGAAGATATTTTTAGGGCCTCGGGTTCATTGTCGCGCGGCCGTGGCCCGGGCTCCCTGGCTCCCCATCTTGGCCCCGGCAAAATCCTCTTCCGCGACGGGGATGGGAAGGACTAAAGGATGAGGAGGATTTTAAAAAGGAGCTTTTGAAAGAGAGAGAGAGAGAGCGCCTATTTATCGGAAGTTGATGACGCCGTTATTCCCTTGTTTGAAATTCGCGAGCTTAAATGGGCGATATCCTCGTTGTATGGCCGAGCCTCTCAAACCGCTTTTCTAAAGGTCTTTCACGCCGGTCCGTAAATATAGAAGGTATATATTATATAAAGAAGATACAACTACAACCTTTGCCTATTAAGGAAGTTATTCGGCCTCCAAGACGACGGCTTTAATTTTTCGATATTCTGGCTTCCGAGTAGAAAATATAGAGTGTATTGTAATTTACAAACGACTTTTGACAAAGGAACGTATCTGATTTAAAACGGTTCCGAAACTTGGTACAATTTCCTATTATTTAATAATTAACTCCGTTTTGATTTTGGAAAAGCTAATTCGAACTTAAGGGACTTTCATACTTCAGAAATTGGTTACGAGTTTTCCATACACGAATCATATCGGTTATTTTACGTGTTTTCCGTAACCAAATCATACCGTTATTTTTACCAGTTTTCCGTAACCAAATCATACCGTTATTTTTACCAGTTTTCCGTAAACAAATAATACAGATATTTTTACCAGTTTTCCGTAACCAAATCATACCGTTATTTTTACCAGTTTTCCATAACCAAATCATACCGTTATCTTTACCAGTTTTTCGTAACCAAATCATACCGTTAATTTTACCAGTTTTCCGTAACCAAATCATACCGTTATTTTTTCCAGTTTTCCGTAACCAAATCATACCGTTATTTTTACCAGTTTTCCATAACCAAATCATACCGTTATCTTTACCAGTTTTTCGTAACCAAATCATACCGTTAATTTTACCAGTTTTCCGTAACCAAATCATGCCGTTATTTTTACCAGTTTTCCGTAACCAAATCATACCGTCATTTTTACCAGTTTTCCGTAACCGAATCATACCGTTAATTTTACCAGTTTTCCGTAACCAAATCATGCCGTTATTTTTACCAGTTTTCCGTAACCAAATCATACCGTTAATTTTACCAGTTTTCCTTAACCAAATCATACCGTTATTTTTACCAGTTTTCCGTAACCAAATCATACCGTCCTTTTTACCAGTTTTCCGTAACCGAATCACAACTTTATTTTGTATCAATTTCATTTAATAGCTTGAAATTAGTGTCAGGTTTCGTCGGCCGCTTCCTCGCATCAAAATAAAGGACTTTAATTCCTTTTCGCTCCATCGTCCATATTCATTCCCGAAATGTATTCTTGTAATCTTTCTTTCGCTCGCTGCGCCGGTTGATCCGGACCGGCACTTGGTCCTATCTAATCAATCAGCTATCCGACCGAGTGATCGTCCCGCCACCCCCCTTTCGCGATTCTTCCGTACTGATTTACGAGTACATATACACCGCTATATATACTACGGCTGGAAAAGTTGAAAGAAGAATCGTAGAAAAGGATGACGCTGGTAAAGAGGAGAGAGATCTGGAGGCAAGGATGCTCGCTGGTAGTCGGAGGCGACGAGTGGTCGCTTTCTGCAGACAGCGGGATGAAGGATGGAGTGGAGACGGCCGGCCAATTTGGCCCGTAAACGCGGGAGATGGATTCCCCTTCCATTCCGAGGAGGACCGATTCTTTTGTAGTTTGGCCAACCTTTCTTGACTCCGACGGGCTCCCGGAACTTTCTTTTTTCTTTACCCGCCTTTTATCTACCGGTATGTTGCCTATTCTAGAAGTTATATACGTCCCAAGTTGTTTTTTTGTTTGTTTCGACTTTGGTTTCGCCGCGGGCTGCGTACGATCTCTCCCGTATATATTGGACGCGGTATTCCGGACGAAAGAATAGGTTACGGGTCAAGTCACATTAGTTTCCGACTAAAAATAGATCGACGTCTCAAAAACTTTCTCCCGATCTCTCTTCATCTTCCGACATTTATGATTCCTTTCCCCTTCAATTCCCCCCCCCCCGCATCCTTTTTTTTATACTTATTTTTCTCCCGTATCGATGACAGCTGATATTCCGTTTGCTCAAATGCAATCTCGATTAGTAGCCTTTTACGATTGCAGTTTCTCGTTCCTAATTTAATAGCATCAAAAGTTCAAAGGAATGCCGATTTTATACTGATTGACGATGATTTGGCACGGTTGGGGATGATTCGCTGAAATTCAGTTAATTTTGGGGTCCCTGGGCTAACGCTGTTTGGGGCCTACCCAAATTTGGGTTAGTTGTGGCGACTTATTCGCCATTTTGACAAAAATTTCTTTTTTTTACCCCTTTTTTATTTTTTATTTTAATTGTTTTAATTTATTTTTTGACCTCGAAGCAGTGGCGTAACTAGGAACTCCGCCCCCCACGAAAAACGACTCGGGGCCCTTTTAAATGGCATCGATTTTATTCATAAACGTTTGGGGGCCCCCTAGTTCTCACCACTGCCTCGAAGGGAGCCCTATGATTGAACGGGGCCCTAGGCTGCAGCCCATAAAGACCATGCCTAAATCCACCTATGGTTTAGTGGCGTAGCAAGGGGGGAACAGGAGCCACGTGCGCCCCCGAAACGTATTATTATTTTTTTTGTGTTGTTAATTTTCCGGAAAAATCACATGCGAAAAAATTTCCAGAAAATTTTCCGCATATCGGAGAAATGAAATAATGAAACATAAATTACTTTTTAAGAGTTTTTAATGTTTTTAATTTTTTATCGATATAAAATGTCTAATTTAAGTAAACATACTACAAAACATTAATATTGTTACATAAATTTTATAAATCAGTTTAAACTAGTCTAGAGGTTTTGTTTTACTTTCAGATTCGAAAAAATGAGGCGAAAATGCCGCTTTATTTAAATTTGTAAACAATAAATTAGACTAATCATGGAATGAAATCTTTTTTATTGTTTTCGGAAAAATACGGAACATTTTCCGGGAAAAAGGCCTCGGTCATTTTCCGGTGAAATTTTCGGCGGAAAATATTCCGACTTACAACACTATTTTTGTTCAATTGTGTACCTCAGTCCGCGGATTTTCGATGGAGAATGATTGATCCTGTTGAAATTACGGTGAAAGAAATATGGATCAATTTTATTTTAATCTGAACTGAATTGTATTCCATCTTCTATTTGGTAATGTAATAAAAACGTGTTTGCTGTGGGATAAAATAATTGATGATCATCCATATAAATTTGGTGTGGATTAAAACGTTTGGAATTAGCAAATATTAATAAGGGTGAATGTGTTGGACTGACTGTTTCTTCTAGCTTCCAACAAGTAGTTTTTCAAATCATGTGACTAGAATAGAATTGTTTGCTGAAAAAAAACAATTGCGTTTCTCTATAGTGTTCCAGGAACAATTTGATGCCTGCTTTGATCTTGATAATTATTGCACTTGGATTAGTTTTAATTAAAATACCAATATCATAGCAATGGGACTGAAAACTGCTTGAGAAACAATAATGTTTAAGCACTTTTGAGTCATAATAATAAATAATAATAATCAGCTAGGCTAATACCCAAGGCACCCCCTTCGGCCCCAGTTAATTCACGTGGCCGGCTATATAGTATTATAGCCTAAAAAATACTTTATACCCAGGGTTGGCAAAAACCCGCCAAAAACAGGTTTTTGCCGGGACATGTGGGAAAAACTGGTAAAAACCGGAAAAAAAGTGGGCAAAACTCTTTTCATGCTAAATTAATCATTGATACATCTATTAAGTGACTAATTTGGTCATTGGAAATAGGAGAGATGAAAAAAAGGTCAGAAGAAGAGTGAATAGAATAGAAGAATATACTGCTTTTATTATTTATGTTTTATTGAATTTTGCCACTAGAGGTACAATAGGTGGAAAAACCGTGGAAAAATTTAGTTTTTTCCACCCTTGGCAAAATTGTGCCAACCCAGTTAATATCACAGCGGAGCACAAATTTTTATAACATCTCTGAAAAAAGTAAGGTAGGAAAATCTTCAGAATCAAATATCTCGTCACACAAGTTTTGGAAGTACCAATTTATTCTTCAATAATACTATCGCCGTGATATACGGTTCAGAGACGCTTAATCTACGTTGGGAAAATAATTTTTAAATCAGAAATCGAAATTGGGCTATCATAATATCACGTTGCTCAATTTAATCCATTTAAATTTCTAGACCCGAATCAAAAGGCTAGATGGGATATTAGGACATTAGAGTCTCCGCAGGCATCAAGCTCGCCTATATATACAAACGCGGTAGGATATCTATCTATATATCCTATATCCTACGGGAGTGCGAATGAGTGGGGGGGGGGGGGGCGATCAATGATTCGCTAATCCTCGATAGCGCGCCGTTTGAACCATTTAGACAATCGTTAACTATATAGTTTCCCGGCGTACATAGGCTGGCGTTCCTCGCTAGTTTGCGCCGTTCCATCTCCTATTAGCCCCGATTCCTCGACTCCATTAAGCGGCTACTCCATCTTGATGGGGACTCCGAAAAGGGCCGGGGGGGGGGGGGGGGTTGGGTCGTCCGCGACCGCGTTTGCAGCTTCTGCCAAATTAGGACTCTCTTTTCGTTTTCTCGGTAGGTCTGGGGGATTAAGCGTATAGGGCCGCTGCTTCGGTTCCTCGGCGGCCCTTTTAGCCCACCATCTATTTTAATAGGGCCAAGGATAGAAATCTTCTTCTCCACTGGCAGCCAAACCGGACTCTCTCTCATCAGTATACTTTCCCTCTTTTGGTTTTGGAGATTGCGGACGTGGGAGAGTTTCTCCGGCGAGGGTCCCTGACTCCCGGGACAAGGAATGGGCGGTCCCCGCACGATGATCGGAGGATGGAGAGACAGAGGGACTCCTTTTTTTTTCTATACACACTTTAATCCCAAAAAGTTCCCTTCACTCTTTATAGTTTATACCACTAGCTATTTCCACTTACAATCGCGCAATCACGCTTTATTAAAAATTTTATTTTGACTTCCAAAGTCGGTGGCGAAGAATACATCCTAGTCGCAATTCTAATCCTTTAATTAATCGAGGGCGGTGTAAAAGGTCTCGTTAGAGTTCCGCGTAACCTAATTTATCCCTTTTAAATTATTAGGCCGACATGTTTTCACTAAAGCACCTAACTTATAACGCGTTAAGTTAGGATAATTATCCTTCAATCAGTCAATAATAATCCTTCACCTTAATTAATCAATAAACTTTCTCGGCTCGTTATCGAGTTCGCGGAAAGGGCAGACGATAAATGGAGATACAGCGGGCGGGCTTCGCTCTCGTATTCAGACGCAATGCGGTCGAAACACTTCTACAGGGGCTCGTTCGACGGGATCATTTTTGACCTACTGACACCGTTAATAGCTTCGTAATAAACCGCGTATCGGCCGCGGATTGGATATTAAACGTCATTTAAACGTCCCGTTTCGAATCAAAAGAGAGATTCGATCCTTCCCCGCGATGTCTTCGCGTCCAAATATGTCAAGATTGTCCGAATGGCCGATAGGCGGCGCCGTCATCTCTCACTCTTAGCCATCCCCCCCTTCTCCCCGAATTTTATCCTAATAGAAAGAAGACGCGATATTGGCGGAGAGAAAGACGTCGGGAACTTTGAGCCACGCTCGCCATCGGGTGGCGCTTGTATGTGGAAATTGGGGTTTCGGGATAAACGCGCTAGACTGCTTCGTATTCCAACGCCATAACCGCTTCTATCACACAGTCAGCGGGGAAAACAGAATATAGGCCGAGTATAATGGGTGGAATATAGATCGACGACCTCCTACCGCGCGCAGCCTATATTGGGGGGGCATATACACTGTCAATAACAGGAGAAGCCCCGGTTCGCGTGTGTCGCCCGCGATGCCTGCCGGGAATGATTGCGAGGCCAACTTTGTCCGTTTCCTCAACCCCCCTCCCCCAAGCGTTATTCCGTCCCCCCCGCTGCACTGGTCGCGTCCGCCTTTTAGCCTCTTTCCATCTTCCGAAGGGTCTTTGGGATTAGAGGCCTCCCTTCCATCCTCATCCACCCGCGCGACAACCGTCCGTGATCCCACATTCTACCCCCCCCCCCCGACTTTTCCTCTTCCTATAAGTTGCCAGGTCCTCACTACCCCCCCCCCCCCATCCAATCCCTTTCGTCTTTCGTCCGTGGATTTTACTCTTATTCCATTGCTTCGCCGACAATCTAACCTGATGGTGACAGTCCCCGTAACTATTTAGAGCCCTGTTTACACCGTAAAACGCCCATTTTCCTAATAGTATTGTTGTAAGTTGGAAAATATTGCGCTCAGTAAATTTTACGGAAAATGACCGAGGCCTTTTTTTTTCTGGAAAAGTTACCGTATTTTTCCGAAAAAAATTTAATAGTGTTCATTCCATGATTAGTCCAATATATTGTTCGCAAATTTAAAGCGGCATTTTCGCCTCATTTTTCGAATCTAAAAGTAAAACTAAACCTTTAGACTAGTTTAAACTGATTAATAATGTAACACTATTAATTTTTTGTAGTATGTTTACTGTTATTAGACATTTTATATCGATAAAAAAAAATAATAACATTACAAACCTTTAAAAAGTAATTTATTTTAAAATTTTTCCGATTTGCGGAAAATTTCGTGGAAATTAATTTACGCATTTTATTTTTCCGGAAAATTAAGAACTCTACCTAATAGTGTCGTGGTACGCATTTTAAAGTAATGTACGCTGTTATAAAATTCCTTTTGACCTAAAAATAGGTTGATTTTTGAATCATTTTTACAAATAAAATAAATGAATTTGGAATAAAATTTATGATTCAAAGAATTTCTGAAAAATTTAATGGAACGAATCGTTTAGAACTTTCACTAAAAATGTATGTACTGGGTTTCAATTTTTAATTAGTGAAATAAATTGGATCGCGTTAAAACTGGCTCTAATTTTGTAGTATGCAATAAGACCGCTTTGATCTTTGGCACTCGTATCCAAGCGCGAACTCACCCATGATATATTATCCCTAAGCCTCTTTTACCTTTCTCAAAACTATCCAGTTATACGCGGGAACTAGCGGCTTAACTTCTCCTGTTTTTATATATACAGTATAGCGTGAGCTCGGGGGGGGGGGGGGGGGATATGCGTTTAACCGTGCGCGTGTTTCTATCCCTCCCCGAGTGTTCCTTTCGGCCAATAAAGCTAGGAATCATCCGTTCTCTCTGTACCCTTCTCTTTTTTCTAATCCTCCTCCTCCCCATCCTCTGATCATATAAACGCGGGAAGAGCGAAGATGGAGAGACGCTGAGCAGGGCGGGAGGCAGGGGCGGGGGGGGGGGGGGACGGAGAAAGCGGAGAGCAATTGGAAGCTTCTCTATTTTGGCATAGGGACCTATATTATGTATCAGGCCGGTTATCCCCATCCGCCTAGCTCGTATACGTATAGTCCCGGCATCCAAGCTGCGTGTTCGCCTAAAGATGAAAACGAGAAAAAGCTAGGAGCAGCTCCCGGTCCTCCGGAGGAAATAGAGTCGGAGTCAGAGGAAAGGCGGAAAAAAATGCTCTTGGCTCCGTCGCTGCTGAAGGGAAAATGTCAGGGACCGAGGTGAAAGTTACCGTTTTGGACGCCCTCTTCCTAGAAATAAAAAAATCCTCTTTCCTCTCCTCCCCCCGGCGTTTTATTATTTACTTAGAAAAGGAAATTTTGAGTTGTTTCCTATGCAATATTGAAGCGACTCGATTCTCCGGTGAATTCTTGAAATAATCATGAAGGCGGTGTAGCCTCGGATTTGACCCCTATAGCCCGTACAAAGACTCGTTTTGTTTGGGTCAGTAAAGCTATATAAAGATGGCAGTAAAAGATTATTAAGAAGTTCCGCGTTATGGTTGCTTAATAAAAATTTATAATGGAAGAGTTCGGGGGTATATGGCTTGTGTCAATGTAATATTATTTATGGATGGCCTTGTAGTTTCGTTCGACGCTGTACATTCCTCTAACAGGGTGTGGTAGTTTTCGTATAACCTGGTTAAAGTTTGAAAAAAGTATCTTCGAATTTTTTTCAGTACTTTTAAACTAATATAAATTATATACCCTTTAAAGAACGCTTTATTAAAAATATTCTCGTGATTATAAAAATGTAAGTGATTATTACGCCACGACATTATCCGTTATCCGTTACGAAGTAAACAAGTAGGCTTGATAAAGCCGTTTACTTCTTTTACCTGAACTTGACGGAAATTCCTTCGAGGAATGTCCCTGTTAGGTTTATTGGTCGGATCTCAAGAGGTTAGATTGTACGTTAAGGATGAAGGAGAAGAGCGGGAGGATGGAGGGGATGCTGGGGAGGAGAAGGGGAAAAAACGCTTTTTATAGCGACGTATTAGAGGGTCAAAACGGAGTCGCGACTGAGTTAGGATGGAAGAAGCTGGCTCGCCTGTCGTCCCCTTTTTTGCGCCCCCGCCAACGAGCTCTTTCGCTTTTTCCCCGCCTCATCCTTCTCCTCTTTCATTCTGGCAGCGCTCTTTTTTCTAGCAGCGTCGTTCGCGTCTCAATAAAATCGGGACGCGGAAATCAACTCCTCCCTGGACGCGAGTTCAATTTGCGGCGGGGCGGAAACGACGGAGCGCAAAAGCGACTGGCGAACTCCTATCCATCCACCCGTCCCGCTCTCTCCCTCCCTGTGCCCCCACCCGGGTGGCTGCCTCTCCTCTGATCCACCTTTCCCCCCTCTCTCTATCCTCCATCCTTCGATGCTTTCTATCGCTTCATCCCTTCATTCCTCCCATTTCAGTCACCAACAGCCCCTGGAGCGGGGCTTCGACGTCGAAAAAAAATAGCCTTATATAAACAAGCCGTCGCCGCTCGATCTTTTTCTATGAAATTGTAGATTTTTATGGAGACGAAAGGGGGAATATTTTCGCCTCAAACGAATTTTTGTCGTATATCGTTCGATTTACTTAACAATTTTGCTATCGCGATTAAAGTTTAAAAACGCTAAGTGGATTAGCCTTCGCTTAATTTAAAGTGTCTAAATCGCTCAGTATATCATTGAATTAAAGGTTGTCTATATTTGATCTACTAACCCCTGTAGAAGTGTTCATCACGTCGCACTTTGGTGTACAGGGTGAAGGCGACTACCAGGTTCTTTATGTAATTTTTGAGGTTAGAATTCGACAAATTTTTAATGGTGCAGTGTAATTCTTACGTAGTTAAGGGATGGATACACCCATAGACGGTGGGTTCAAAAAATCTCTATCCGTAACTGCGCCACGCGATGTACTTCTAACGAATTTCCCAATCGTACTAATCGCATTTAGGATGAAAATTACTTTAAGGAAGAGCCCCTATTAGTTTTTTTTGGGCCGTTAGTAACCCGCGAGTGCTCCATTTTGGTGAGATTCTCAATTCCGCTCTCCTTTAGCCAACCACCCACCCGTGGGCCGTATAGAATCAACGCTCCCTCTCTCGCCGATCTCTTTCCACGTCTCATTCCTAGCCACGCCACCCCCCCCCCCCCCTCGCATCCTGGGCTTCCTCCCTTTTTTGCACCCGCTTGTATGAAAGCTTATGGGCTTTTCTCCGCTATCTTTAATACCGGTCGCGCGCACTCAAAGTCTACTCGGTTCGAGCACGATTTCAATTCTTTTTCTCTTTATCTAGTATAGCCCTCCTCCCACGCGCGCCTCGATTCTTTCTTCGGATTCCGACGTTGCCTTTCGAAGAATTCACCCCATTTTTTTCGAGCCGGCTCCGTTTGAAAATTCGTAACGGATAAGCCTAACCTTTATCGCGGAGAATTCCCCCCCGTCCGCAGTTGCTACTTTTACCGTCTTTTTCGAAACCAATTCAACGTTGGAGAAGAAACGTATTCGACTCTCTCTGCCTTTCTCTCTTCCGTCGTCCTCATTTCTCTCCCTTTTTTTTGTTCGCGCACTTAATATAAAATGTTATGTTACTTTTGTCGGTTCGTACGAGCTTTCAGACGAATGGAGACGAAAGTATATTTCTCCAGATTAAGAGTGCAGGAAAGAGAGGGTTTCAGGGGCTGTTCCATTGGTGGTGGTGGTAAGTCTTTTTTGAGGATGACCTAAGTGGCAGCAATTTGGAGACATACTTTCGTACTTGGTCCGGTTTGGAAAGACTGCATTTTATCGCGGAAATACCACACCTGTTTATCAGGGCAGGAAATAAGCACAGGACACTGGACATTGTCCGATAAATTTTGCATATGTCCGATAACTTTTTCAAAATCTTAGGGGACCCCCCTAAGATTGGACATTTCAGCGATAACTTTATCAATAAACTGGGAATGTTTTTTTCTACAAAATAAAACAATGTAAAATTATTGGACAATGTCCGATACATTTTTTTAAATGTCCGATAACTTTAATTTATTATTTCCTGCCCTGCTGTTTATATCATTACCGATTACGTAATTCACCTATTTATTTATAATTTAATAAATAATAATAATAATCAGCTAGGCTAATACCCAAGGCACCACCTTAGGCCTAAGTCATCAAGCGACTTTTAAAGCCATTAATTCAGGTGGCCGGGTTACAATGCGTAGGAGGGTGGTGGTAAGCCCCGCGAGCCAACAGCTCCCTACACTAACTATTACCGTTAAACTCGACAAGTTTTTATGGAAGGGGAAACTGAAGAGCTCGAGGGAAAACCCCTTATGGCTTTAATTAAATAATCTTATTTCAAAATTAGTTTAATTAATTATTTCAGTTTTGAATTTTTTTTATTCAATTGATACGGAACTAACAAAATAAACTTGTTCGATTAATAAATTCAATTTGGAATGTTTTTGAAGATAAATTCTTAATTATAAAATTTATTTCAATTGATATGGAACTAAAATAATAAATTTGTTCGATTAATTAATTCAATTTGGAATGTTTTTGAAGATAAATTCTTAATTATAAAATTTACTTCAATTGATATGGAACTAAAATAATAAATTTGTTCGATTAATTAATTCAATTTGGAATGTTTTTGAAGATAAATTCTTAATTATAAAATTTATTTCAATTGATATGGAACTAAAATAATAAATTTGTTCGATTAATTAATTCAATTTGGAATGTTTTTGAAGATAAATTCTTAATTATAAAATTTATTTCAATTGATATGGAACTAAAATAATAAATTTGTTCGATTAATTAATTCAATTTGGAATGTTTTTGAAGTGAAATACGTAATTATAATTTATTTCAATTGATATGGAACTAAAATAATAAATTTGTTCGATTAATTAATTCAATTTGGAATGTTTTTGAAGATAAATTCTTAATTATAAAATTTATTTCAATTGATATGGAACTAAAATAATAAATTTGTTCGATTAATTAATTCAATTTGGAATGTTTTTGAAGTGAAATACGTAATTATAAAATTTATTTCAATTGATATGGAACTAAAATAATAAATTTGTTCGATTAATTAATTCAATTTGGAATGTTTTTGAAGATAAATTCTTAATTATAAAATTTACTTCAATTGATATGGAACTAAAATAATAAATTTGTTCGATTAATTAATTCAATTTGGAATGTTTTTGAAGATAAATTCTTAATTATAAAATTTACTTCAATTGATAAGGATGTAAAAAAACTCTGAAATACCCTTAGAGACGTTGGTCTCTTTGAGTTAATAGAATGATACTCGAAAGATGAAAGGTCCTTCTCGCATTGAAGAAAGGGCAAATTTAATTCGGAACTCACTATTTCTCAATGATAGAATTTTTACGCCTTTTTGGGATTTCACAAAAATAGGTCCTCTTTATGCGCCCTAAAAACTGCTTTTAAATTATCCTTCTCCCCTCCGAGTAAAGTGGTTGACATTTATTTCGTGCTCTTTTAGAACCGTTTTTGTAGTTTCGCGAACTCTTTTTTGCTTCTTTGGGCGAGCTCGAGTGAAAACGACAAACTCTCGAAATTCTTTGAAGTCGGAAAGTTTCGTCCGACGCTCTTTTATTTTAAAAAACCCCCCGAAAAAAGGAAATAGCGAGAGATAAGCGTCTTTTAATAAGTAAAAGGGACATTTGCGGAAAATAAAACGACTCTTCAATAATATTTCGTATACGCGCTCGTTCGTTTTTCCTCTTTCCATCTCGAGCTCTTTTTCATCTCCATCTTTCGGGGCGAAAAACGTTCGCTACTTCTTGCCATCATCTTCATCTTTTTTGAAGGAGAAAAAGGGGAGGATGCTAAAATGGGACGCGAGTGGGTGGGATGAAGATCCGGGAACGCGTCTTTAGGCACGATTTCCCTTCAATTGTTGGCCGCTTTGGAAATATAGCTCTAACTGGCACCGCGCGCCCGATGAATTCTCTCTTTTCAAACAAGACTACTGAAAAGGGAAATTGGAGGGCTTGAGCGGATCTAACTGGATGGTTGGGTTCGCTGGAGGAGGGCTGGGTGGCCACGACGTGAAGTAGTAGGAGTAAGCAGTTCTGATCCCAAATTTTCTTTCTCCGTTCATTTTTTGCCTTCCTTTTTGAAACGGAGAGAGAGAGAGAAATGTCGAAAAGCACGTTTTTCACTCTAGCGCCTTTAAATAAGTTCAATAGCGGCTAAGTAATGAAATTATGACTTTTTGTGGTAGTAGCGGTGCCGGATTACCGATATTTGTTTTCGAAACGAACGGAAAAAAGCCACCTCTGATAATAAAATATTTGATATACGACACTCTATTCGTCGTACGTGCTTTAAAAACACGCAAAGAATGACGTAATTTACCATTATAAACAACGTTTCCCGAAATGCGTAACTGATTACGAAATCGATTCTGTCCCTGGCGAACTTGTTTCGTTTCGCGAAGCGAAGAGGAATAGAAATATCGAAAGGCACGTATTCGCTCGCAATTTTTTGTCCCTCTTTTGGTCTTCTCCATCCCGCGAATCTCCTCCTCTCCCTCCTCCCGACGCATTTTGAATGGATGGAATCGAGACCGGTCTCCTCTATTTTATTTTCGGTCAAGTTAACCGTTCACTGCGGTCCAACTTTTGTCGTATTACCGAAGAGACGTCCACCCCTCCCTAGCCACTTCTGCTCCCCCCCCCCCGCCCCGTCCTCGCAACTGCGCTTTAAAAGTTCCGCGCAAAGTGGGAAGAGCGGCAAAAAGAAAGATGAAATAGTGGGATGTACGCTATACAAAAGAAGACGCGAGTTCTTCTCGGTGCCAAATTAGTTTGTCGTTGAGGGAGTTCTTTTTTAAAGGAGTCAACGGACCCGCTTTATTTCTCGGAGTCTCTATCCTCACCCTTGCCCACCCCGTTTTCCGCCCACCCGTCCATTTTAAACGCCGCCGGATTTATTTTAACTCGTCGTTGTCGGAGAGCCAGCCACGTATTCCGGTCACTATGGCAACGGATGCGCGTGTTTATATCTTTGATTCTTTCTTTTTTTTTTTTTTAAGAAATTGATTTTTTTTGCTGTAGCGTATATACTTTACTTTTCTGGTGTTTCCGAAAGACTCCCCGCTTCATCTGGTAGCGCGCGTATCTCGGCCTAAGGGTTGTATTCTCTTTCTTTTATTATTTTCCACTAGAGCCTCCTTCCAGCTACTGCAGTTTCCCCTTCACTTTTTTGGTCGTTCTTCTCCCCAATTCTTATTTCTCTAGTTGTCGAAAGATTTGGTAAAAGGGATAAGGGG
Source organism: Leiobunum rupestre (assembly GCF_980474605.1). Taxonomy (NCBI): domain Eukaryota; kingdom Metazoa; phylum Arthropoda; class Arachnida; order Opiliones; family Sclerosomatidae; genus Leiobunum; species Leiobunum rupestre. The sequence continues at coordinate 15,435,362 of NC_143390.1, forward strand.
GAGGGTGGTAAAAGTGGAATTGAGGGGGGGGGGGGGGCGACTGACTATCCTCTCATGCTTGGAATCAATAGCCGAGACTTTTTTTCGGCTTAATTCCAAAGTGGTTTCTTTTTTTTGATACGTTTCCTTTTACTCGAAAGAATGGAAAATCGTTTAAAAAGCTTCAATTGATCGAAAATGTTTTTTTTTGTGGAAAGTTTTCGTTAAGCTTATCTTGATTACTATTCGAGTCGCTCTAAGCGTACGTTATAATATGGTTAGGATTTAGTTTCTTTTGAAAATTGGAAACATGACGTATTACTTTAATTTAAATTTAAATACTAACTTAGCGGATATAAACCCGTAGGCTCTAACAAAGATTACTTGATTCAATGGTATTTGGATCAAATCATTTTTATCATATTGCAATAAAGTTAAATTTCATACATTGCAATTGGATCTAATATGACACTTTTTGGATTGTAATTTTTGATTATTTGAATTTGGACGTGCATAATTTTGGATAAAATATTTGAATCAATAGGTACGAATTTTTTCACAAATATTTATTAAGTGTTACTTAAATTTAGATCCAAATGGAATCGGGATACAGCCAATTTGTAGCCAATTCTGTTGGGATCAAATAATTTTGATCAAATACGAATAAAGTTGAATTTCGTACATTGCAATTAGGGACGTCATTTCAAGATTTTTCAGGAGGGGGCAGAACTTGAGTGTCCGGAGGGCTGGGAAAACAGGTATTTTTAAAGAGCCAGCTTGTTGAGGTTAACGGTAATAGTTAGTGTAGGGAGCTGTTGGCCCGCGTGGCATGGAGGGCTTGCCACCACCCTCCTACGAATTGTAACCCGGCCACCTGAATTAATGGCTTTAAAAGTCGCTTGATGACTTAGGCCTAAGGTGATGCCTTGGGTATTAGCCTAGCTGATTATTCTTCTTATTATTTTGATTTTTAATCGATATAGCTAGTACATAATTGCAAAAATAACATTCAAGCCAACACAATGAATGCATGAAATTAAACACGACGTTTCTAATGCAAATTTATTTGTGAACTTTTTGAGCCCCCCCTTGCCCCACCTAAATGACGACGCTGATTGCAATATTCGATCAATTATGAGCCATTTTGGATTGTAATTTTTGCTTAAAGTTGAATTTGATCTGCCCAATTTAGGAGGGAATTTTGGTATCAATAAGTACGCGCGATTCTTCGAAATTTACCAAGTGTTACTTAAAGGGTAACAGCCAAGCTTTTCCAAATATCGCCTTATATGCATATCAAAAGATCAACAAGACGTTCAATATACTTACACGTACCTTGTTTTGTCTTGAAAAAATAGTTTTTGGCCTGAAAAGTTGAAACGCAAAATAACGCCAAGTATTTGGGTTTGAATTTTCGCCGCGATCTTAAGGTGTATCGCCAGCGCCAGCAGCACCTTAGTGAGCGATTTGCGAACTATCCTAACTTTTAAAATCGAACAATTTTGGCTTAGGTCTCGTTTAACTGGAAAGCGCCGCGCGTGCAAAACATATTTTTTGCATCTTCAGCAGCGCGCGCTACTATGTTGTTTTTCTGTCTCGCCGATTTCTCACCAGGTGTCGCAGCGGACGCGCTCTTTACAATTTCCCGAAATTTCTTTATTTTATTAAAAATTAACCACTTAATATTTTTTTATGCGGTTTTCGGCATAAATTATAGTTTTTAACGGGCTATAGGGCTATCTTACTGGTTAAAGCTTGACCGTTCCCCTTTAAGCTAATCAAAACCCGAATAAGCCTGATGATTTTGTACGCGTGGTAAAATTGTAAGCTTAGGAATAAATTTGACAACTTGGATGAGACTATTTATGATTGCTTTTAATGTTCGACCAAAAACATAGAGCTGTCAATCTATTTTATATAATAATATATTCAATATACTCTCACTGGATGACGATTTTGTTTTTCTTAAATACTTTTTTTCATACGCCAATGTTTGAAATCGAGCCTTCTATACAGCCTTCTCCATTTAGCTCGACTTGATAAATAACTTTCGCACTCTAGGCCGGTATTTAGTGTACGTCCGTTTTCGTCTTGACCGCCAACCGCGACGCGATAACGGACAAATTGACCACTTCTTCGAGAAAATTTAAAACTAAAAAATATTTCTGAACGTGTTATATATATAAAAAAATGTTAATTAAATATTTCGACAGTTTTCCAAAACAATCATTATCAGTTGATTATTTTAACGTAACTCAATAAATAAACTCGATTTAATTACTTTACAATATACAAAATTCAGGTTGAAGGTGATCTGTTCGATAAATTTCGACCGTTATCCGAAAACTATTATAATTTCACCGGTGTCATATTTAATACCGTGTTTCATTTTTAACTTAAAATTTACAAAATAGGGGTTTTTTTTTAGTATTTGTACGCCCATTGTCAACAAAAAAATCTTGGAAAAATTTAGATTATACCCTGTTCTACTATAGCTTTCGCTACAAAAATGGAACTTCTACGAAAGAACAAATACGCGAGATTGAGTTTATCGTCCGTTTGTTTAAAGGCCAGGATTTAACCTTCTCCAAATGCGAAGCGATTTTTACGACGCCTTATCAATATATTTGTTTACGAAAGGATAATTTGTCAACCGAGTAGGGGCCAGTAGCGGGGGTCACTGTTGACCATTGTCCGCGTCTTCCGTGTCCATGGGGGTCGCGTTTGGCAAATCGGAATGAGTCACCTCTGTCCTTCCTCGATCTTCCGGTTCCTCGTCTTCGTCGTCGAGGTCGTTCATCTCCGCGTCTTCGAGGGCCGAATCTTCGGCCACCGACTCGCTCGCGCCCATACTCTCTTGATTATTGTTCGTTTCGCGATCGTAGTCGTTGACCGACTCGTCCAGTTCGACCGCGCGTGCATCGGCCACGTTTTCTCGCGATTTGGGCGACAGATTCGAATTTTTGTCGGCGTCGACGTGGCTTGTCAAAGGGAAATTTCCGGTCACCGAAGAGTGAGAGTTTGGATCGGCCGTTTTGTCCGAAACGCTCGATGGAGATTCCCGCGGGTTTAGCGAAACCAGTTGGTGGTTCGTGTCCGTCGGAGGCAGTTGGACCGCGTCTCCTTCGCCTTGTAGTTTGGCCAGCAGAGACGTCATGGCCGGAGTGGTGACTATTCCTCCGGCCACGGTTGACGTGGCGACGCCCGTTGACGCGTTTTTGTTCGCGACTTTTGCGCCCTTGGACGAGGAACCGCTTTTGGAACCACTCTTGGAACTAGGTTTTTCCGTGTTGGTGACTTTGTGCTCCGCGGCTTCGGCGTTCGTGATACCGTCCTGCTTTTTCCATTTCGTCCTGCGGTTTTGGAACCAAATTTTTACCTATTAAATAAAAAAAACACATCCTTTGTTAATTATGTTTTTAAAACATTTATTCATGCTATACAATATTTGATATCCTTTAAATTAATTAAAAAATTCCATTCAATATAAGGTGGTTTCTTTTCACTTGTTCCGGGATTTCGGAGTAGAGTAAGAATAGTAAGGCTATGACGTCATTTTACTCCGATTCTGTGGTGGCGAATAGTTCGAGTCGGAGTAAAAACGTTTTTCCAAAATGGCTGCCTGTAGCCTTTTCAGCAGATAAATTCTGTCTAGCAGACGACCAAATCTGATTTACTCCTTTGCACCTCCTTTCCAGAAGCAGTAAAAAGAGTAGCCCTAATACTCCGGAACAAGTGAATAGTTTATGGGGTGGATTAATTCTCATCCCCGGAACAGGCGAATAAAACGTTTTAGGGTAAAAAGAGTACACTTTTAGTCTTGGAACAGGTGAAAAAAACCATCTATAGATAATATTATTCTATTTTTATTCTAGACTAGTCTAAATATTTAGTTTTACTTTTGGAGGCGAAAATTGCACGAAATTTAAATTTTTACAATAATAGGCTAATCATAGAGTGATTGTTTTTTTCTTTTTTTCAGGAAAAAATCAAATAATTTCCCGAAAAAAGGTCTCGGTAATTTCCCGGAAAGTTTTCGACGGAAAATGTTTCGACTTACAACTTTAGATAATAACGATTTCGATTTGGGAGAATGTTATTTCGATAACCGCCTACATTAATGTTAATTTTGGAGGTCACAGTGGATCAAATTGACCCTTGACCTCACTCTTCCACGGTATAACGCATCTTGCATACAGTTTCAACAATGAGGAAACGTGCGAAAAGAGACAGGTCCTTTATACGATTTCCATTATTATTTATTTGTTCTGCCCGTATATTATGGTACTCCAGAATATACGGGCAACTTTTGTATCTTCTTCAGATCCCCCCCCCCCTGTAACTTCTTCTTCCACCCCCCCCCCTTATCTCTATCCTTAAGTCATGATATAACCCCGATTTTTGGCCCCCGACTTTTTTTTTGGAAGAGCGTGCGCTCTTTCGGTTGGCATCTTCTTTCGATAAAAGTTTGAGCACGCGCCTCCGCGAAATAAATGCGTCTTTTATCCCTCCGCGCGTTTCTCTTTCGTCCCTGCCTCGGGCTCCGCGAATTCCCCCGCGCGCCGAGCGTCCCTGTTTAGGACCCTAGTGGAAGCGCCGGCACGTCCAGGCTGATTCAGCTTTTTTGTCGCAGGGGGGCTTCCAAGTTATCCAGGTTCGCTCTCTGGTCGGGCATACGTATCGGAAAGAGGACAGAGATATCGCGTTAAGACGAAGAAGATTCGACCGCTGATCATAACTCGTCTACATTTTGCTTTATCACCTACTTTTTAGGTCTCGTATCTATATCTCGTTGCCTATACTATAGCAACAATAATTAAAGTTTCAACTTTCAAACATCAAAACTGACGAAAAATTATAACTGTTGCATTGTAACGGAAGTGTATAAGTAATAATAAGTCTAAGGAGCTGTTGGCTCGCGTGGCGTGAAAGGCATTATAAGTCGCTTTGTGACTTAGGCCTAAGGTGGTGCCTTGGGTGTTAGCCTAGCTGATTATTATTTTTATTATTATTATTAAGTGTGACACTTCCTATTATTCACGTGCAAAAGGTTTACTGAGAGCTATTAACAAGACAGACTGCATTACGGGCTTCGGCGCTGTTTTGCGTCCGCTAGGGGAAGATTTTCTTCTTGTGATGACGTCACGAAGTGACAAACTTATGGAATAATATGATAGACTTATGATAATAATAATGTAATTGGCTCTTTTTAGCTTTAATTCTCAGAATATAAGAAAAAGCAAGGTGCTGGTACATATTTTATTCATTTAAATGGTTGTATAATAAATTTTTCTTTCGTCTCGATATAAAAGGTTAAGCCTAACTTTTAGAAAACCCATTATTAGGTCCAGATTAGAGAGCCATCTTTCGGGGAGAAAAAGTAAATAAACAAATCACCGCATCGTTTAACAGTACCCTCTTGTGCATGGACCATTATAATAAAGTAGGCAATGCTTTGATATCAATTTAATATTTTTTTTTATTGGGTGGTTATGTATTTTGGTTTGAAAATTAGCTCAAAATAGGTCAGTCTCCCGTAGACATATTTCAACCAACCCACTTTTCTAGATGTTTAATTTATCCCTGATTTGGATATTAGCATAAGTAACATAATTACAAAAAGTATGTCGATTAGAAAACAGTTTTACTGAACTTTTGTTCTGAGCTATGGCGCAATCTAGGTTTAGTTCCCTGCACAGATCCCCCTAGTGTCTAAATATGCCCAAGGCGAAATCCACTACTACCAAAGACGATAACACGCTTCTCAGCTCGAGTGCAAGTCCAAGTCGGAGCTTGGCGAGAATGTCAGTGTCGAACAGTGGCGTAACCAAAAATCCTTCAAACTATGTAAAATTCCAGAGAGGGGAAATTTTAGTACAGCCAAAGTTACGTCCGAGAGGGGGTTTGGACACGGAAATCCTCCCCTTGTCTACGCCAGTGGTGTCGAAAAGTGGTTCGATCAGGAAATTAGCATTAAAACTAGTGTTGTAAGTCGGAAAATTTTCCGGAAAATGACCTAGGCCTTTTTTCCGGAAAATTTGCCGTATTTTTCCGAAAAAATATTTCATTCCATAATTAGTCTAAAACATTGTTTGCAAATTTAAATAAAGTGGCATTTTCGCCTAATTTTTTCGAATCTGAAAGTAAAACTAAACCTCTAGACTAGTTTAAGCTGATTAACAATGTAACACTATTAATGTTTAGTAGTATGTTTACTGATATTAGACATTTTATATCGATAAAAAGATAAAAACATTAAAAACCCTTAAAAAGTAATTTATGTTTCAATTTTTTATTTTTCCGATTTTTGGAAGATTTTCCGGAAATTTTTCCGCATTTTATTTTTACGGAAAATTACCCTTACAAAATATTTCTATAGGTTTTCTATGAAATCTTATAGAAACGTATAGAGGGCCTATATATTTCTATGTCCTATAGAGTGCTCTATAAATATTTCTATAGAAAATTAACTAATTTTTTCTACAGAAATTATATGAATTAATTTCTATGGTGTTTTCTACAATTATTATATCAAAATATACCAGTTATTTCTATAGAAATTATATGGATTGATTTCTATGGTGTTTTCTACATTTATTATATCAAATTATACCAGTTATTTCTATAGAAATTATATGGATTGATTTCTATGATGTTTTCTACAATAGTTATATCAAAATATACCAGTTATTTCTATAGAAATTGTTGGTTGTTTGAATTCTCAAGATTAATTTGCCAAATGGAAGTATAAATTGGCACCAAAGTGAAAGCTAAAAATTATTATGGTTAATTTGAAAAACACCCCAAAAATGTTGTTTGAGTTCACCCAAAGGGTTTATATTTGCAAAATGGATGTATAAATTTCAACGAGTTAAGACCTTTTCACACGAGCCAACTTTTTAAATCAAAATGCTGAGTCAGCAAAAATGGATCAGTGATTCATTTTTTTCTCACGTACATTTTTGGTGGATCAACTCTTCGAACTTTTATTCACACGAACCAACTAGTTGACTCAACTCAAGTTGACTCATCTAGTTGGATCAAAAAGTTGGCTCGTGTGAAAAGGCCTTCAGTGGAGACTCTAAATTGGGAATGATAAAAGTAGTTCACTTTGGTGTACTATAGTTATTTCAGTGTGAAAAAACCCCCCAATAAGGGTTTGAATTCTTCCGAAGGGTTACGATTTGCCAAATAGAAGTATAAATTGGCACCAGGGAGTGAAAACTCTCAAAATGTTTATGGTTAATTTAAGTGACTAACTTTGATGTACTACAGATATTAAAATTTGAAAAATATCCTAGGTTTTCTACAAAAATATCCTAGGTTTTCTATAAAAATATCCTAGGTACTGTACACTCTTAAAACAAAGGGTGTTTTAATGGTATATTAAGGGTGTAATATCTGTAAAAAAAACTCTTTAATGTTAATTTAAACGATCTAAAGGGATTTTTATTGTCCCAAATTAAAAACTTGAAAAGGTGTATAAAGGGTGTTATATTACCCCGTAAATTGAGTGATTTAACACCTCGTAAGGGTGTAGCTCCCTTAAGGCACTAGTTTAGTACTCTAAAAGGAGTATTTTAACACTTTAAAGGGAGTATTGTAGCACCCTGAAGGGAGTCGTTTGGTACCCTAAAAGGAGTAGTCTTGTACCCTGAAGGGAATAGGTTTATACCCCAAACTGTATAACAAAGTAACCAAAACGGAGGACCTAAGCATCCCAAACAGTGTAAATAAACACCCTAGCAGGAAAACTGCTTTTGAAAGTGTAGAATAACATCCTTTATAAACCTGTTAAGGTGTTAAATATGGGACAAGAAAATACACCTTTTGTTTTAAGAGTGTACTTTCGAATGGAATATTTTGGTAAGGGTATAACAACACTAATTAAAACCATAGTGTCATACTTATCGTTACTACGTTACTTATGCTATTATCGATAGTTAATATTGATTCTCGAATCAACGGCTCTTCATTCGACTTTAACGAGATAAATCCTATAAAAACGTCATGAAACTTAAATAATCTCTATTTGGGATTTTCATTTCGTTACTTTCTAAATGTTTGAAAATAAGTCTCTCTCTCGAGATAAAATCGGGCTAAGAAGTTCTTTTTGCAGGGTTCCCTTTATATACAGATATCGGAGATTGTCGTCGATTCGACTCGCGAAATTATACTATAAACAAGCCAGCAGGCATTCAATTGGTGGCTTCCTTTATTCCCGGAGATTCCATTCAGTCGACGCGATTCTCGGACCTCCGTCGAGTTGCCGAGCTTGGCCTAATACGCCAAGCCAGCTATTCTTTAAAAGGTCGCGACGGAATGGAGATAAAAATCGTTTTTATTTCTCTTGTTGGGCGCGAGAGCGGCTTTCCGACTGCGGATCCTTAATAGAGAGAGAGAGAGAGAGAGAGAGAGAGAGAGAGAGAGAGAGAGAGAGAGAGAGAGAGAGAGAGAGAGAGATAGAGAGAGAGAGAGAGATAGAGAGAGAGAGAGAGAGAGAGAGAGAGAGAGAGAGAGAGAGAGAGAGAGAGAGAGAGAGAGAGAGAGAGAGCTGGCGGTCGCACAATGGAGACACGCGGAGAGGGTGGCAAAATGACAATAGTCTAAAAGAAGCGAGTAAGCAATTTCTTTCTGGTCTCGGCGAAAACAGTCTTGGCGGGGGTGACCGCGCCGCAACAACTTTTAACGAGTGAGGGACGGAGGAGAGAGAGGAACCAATTGGAGGCAATCCACTCCATTCTATCCCCCTCTCTCTCCTTTCGTGGCATATCCCGCCTTTCTTCTCGCCCTCTCTTTTACTGGCTCCATGCCGCAGTTTGCTTTTATCACGGACTCGATTTCTGCCTCCCCCCCCCGTTTCATACTACACTGGCCGCTATTTCTTTTATACGGATAAGAGGTTAGCGCAGTAGCGTTGAGGGGGGGGGTAGCTTTCTCTCTCTTCCCTCGGTAATTTGTGCTCGACCCCGATCAAAATATATCGCTCTCTTCTCTTTTCTTTGGCGTGTGTGCCGGGCTATTCTTTCTAGCCACTCGTTCGCTCCCCATTTGGTCCCTTTTTTCATTTTCTGCCACTGCCTACTTCTGGGCCGTCTTCGACAGGCGCTTTTGGTCTTCTGAAATCGGGGATGAAGCCTATTCAGTTGTTCCGTAGTTGTTTGATCGCGTTTGAAAGAGCTACATTTCGGAGTTGGGTAAGAAGAGTAAGGCTATGACGTCATTTTACTCCGATTCTGTGGTGGCGAATAGTTTGAGTCGGAGTAAAAACGTTTTTCAAAAATGTATGCCTGTGGCCTTTTCAGCGGATAAATTCTGGCTAGCAGACGACCAAATCCGATTTACTCTCATTACACTTCCTTTCTAGAAGGAGTAAAAAGAGTGGCCCTAATACTCCGGAACAAGCGAATAGTTTAAGGGGCGGAGTAATTCTCATCCCCGAAACTGGCGAATAGAACGTTTTAGGGTAAAAAGAGTACACTTTTAGTCCGAGAACAGGCGAAAATAACCACATAATATACGCGTCTTTAGTTTTTTTTGAATTATTGTTAATTATTTAACAAGGTTATATTAACCTCAGTTGTGGAATTTAATTTTTACGAAATATGGTAAAATAAATTATTTTAATTTATCGTGAACACAGTTTGAATTGTAAATATCGAATTTTGTTCCGGTATGGTTTAAGAAATCAAAGTTGGAATTTATAAAATGATTAATAAAATTAATGGAGTTTATATAATTTCTTGTCTAGATGAAATTTCCGTCTTTATGTTTCAGTACAAACAGGGCCACCGATAGCGGGCCCGGGCCCCGGTAAAATATAAGAGAGAGCCGTTACTACGGGAGGTAGCTATACATTTTCGAAGAAAAACCCGGACGGGCCCCTAGACTGCACGGGTAATTTGTACCGGCTTCCCGCCCCCTCTTGCCGGGCTTGGGTACAAAATAAACAGTGTCACCATAGCTTTAAAACTTCCTGACATATTTAGCAAGAATGTTTTTATTTATTCTTAAGGAGCCTATTTTTGGCGTTTCTTCGAATCCCCATTATGGTCTGAGCAGAGCTCGGCGGAACAGATAAATTAACCGCTAAAATTTCGATTATTGATAAAAATTTCGGGTTAATATTTATTTATGGATATTATTCGCGGTTATAAAACAAATTATTATGCAAAAAATAAGTTTTAAATCGGATAATATTTGGTTATGGATAAAAACAAATAAAACTGATATTTCTTATCCAAACCCCGTGATCTAGGTCTGAGAGTATGTCTCCTCTTAAAAGGCAATTCAATTGGCCTGTATCTCATACCTAGGAGCAACAAACACAGCACCCCACACAAGGAGAACGCAAACCGACAAAAGTCGTGCATTTTCTTGTGTACAGTTTTCATTGATTAGACGCTTTAGCGCCTGCTGCTGTCGAAAGGGGAAAATTTGGAAATTGTCTTCCCCCCGCCAGTAAAACGATCAGCGAAAAGGCTCGTCCAATGAAATTTGTACACAACACTGCGTTAGCGTGTTTAAAGGCTTGTGTTTGTTGCTCCTAGCTCATACCGTGCTTAAAATTAAGGTCTTCTGACGCCCTTGAGTCACAGTCCTGTGACGCTTTCCCTCCCCCTCTCATGTGACAAAGATCACGGTAGCCACACGGATGGTATAACATCATAATTAGCCTTAATGCATTCTTGATTTGAGTTTAAATCCGTTAGTAAGTTTATTTCTTTACGGCACCGTCGCGTGGAGCAAGTGCATTGTCCTTGGCGATCTTGTCTCCCTTTAGTCGAGAGAGTGGAACTTAGCTGGAGTATCGGCCGAGAAAATGGACCAATTGAACGGTTTAGCTCGGAGAAATCGGCGAGAAGGGGCTGAAAATAAGGGTTAGCGGGAAAGAAAGTGGAAAGAGAAAGAAAGGAACCGAGGAAAAATAGAGAGTTCCCAATACGGATGACTATCGCTCGGAGCGCTCGTTGCGGACATTATCTTCAGCCAGAATCGGCGGCACGGAGCGAAGGGACCTCGCTCCTAACTCTCATTTAGCTTCTTCTCGTCGGCTCGCTTGTTTTTCCAACGGAATTCGCGATCGTGTTTTCTCTCTCTCGGCCCTCTTACCCCAATCGATGAGCGTAAGAAAACATTTGAATCATTTAACAAGACCGCCGTCGCCTCTACGGGTAATTAGGGACTAGCCATTTTACCCTGTTTCCTTTTGTCGAGTATCCCCACCTTCCCAGTCGACAGACTCTCTCCTATCTATCTATTCAATACACTACTAGCTAGCTTTCGCGTCTAAACCTAATCTCCATCCTTTACCGGGTTCGAACACGCGCCAGGGGCTCCTAAACAAAAGGGAATTCTTTGGGTCCGCGTTCCGATAACATCTACCGATCGCTGGTACTCGCACCCGGGGACAAACTGTCGAATTAAGGACGCTGAAATTTAAATTGCATTTAACTATAAAGTTGTTATTTTTCCGGAAAAATAAAATGCGGAAAATTTTCCGCAAATCGGAAAAATAAAAAATTGAAACGTAAATTACTTTTTAAGGGTTTTTAATGTTTGTAACGACGCCCTTTAGGGTCACCCCCTTTCATATACATATGGTCAGAGATGGACAATGACCAACCATTTCTCCCCTCCAGGCGAGAAATGGTTTTGGCCCACTGCGTGTGGTTTTGGAGAATTCCGAGAACAGTTGGGCAGTGCTTTTTTGGATGCAAAATCATAAAGACGTCTTCGTCGTCCCGTAAATTTATTCTAGATTATCATCTAAGTATTAGTTATTTAGTTTTAACATCGTAACTAATTATTTATAACGTGTTTTATCCGGGCCACGTTATATGTTTTTATCTTTTCATCGATATAAAATGTCTAATAAAAGTAAACATACTACAAAACATTAATAGTGTTACATTGGTAATCAGTTTAAATTAGTCTAGAGGTTTAGTTTTACTTTTAGATTCGAAAAAATGAGGCGAAAATGCCGCTTTATTTAAATTTTCAAGCTATATATTAGACTAATCTTTTAATGAAAACGTTTTTTAATTATTTCGAAAAAAAACGGAAGATTTTCCTGAAAAAAGGCCTCGGTAATTTATTTACAACACTATTTAACTATATTGAATTTAATTAGTAAGGCGAGAATATTCACCATTGGCGAAATAAGTCGACTTTTACCAAAATGTAAAGGAATTTTCCAATTTTTAGCGCTGGAAAAAAAGGATTTTAATATCTAGAGTAGATTTTAAGTTTTATAACGTGACTAAAACTTTCATCCATCATATGTCATCGTTAAAAATGTAAGGACTTTAAAGGTACTTAGTCTCGCGGGAATAATTCCGTCTAAATTCGTCCTTTTTCCGTCGCTTTTCCCTGGCATCCGAGTTGTCAGAATTTTTCTAAACACCGATATGTCGCTTCTAACTCGGTTTCTCCCTAGATAATTTTCATTACTTTCCCCTGTTGAGAGTGTGTGTGGGAGGCGATGCTGGGAATTCTACGGAGTATATCTCTCCGAGAGGCAGTTAATGGCGTTAAGGAAACAGGCAGAGGTGGCGCGGGTGGCCAGCCGGGGGGATAAGCGGCGGGAGAGAAGACTTAACGACTTTAATTACGATTGCACGCGGGTAGCCCGAGCCATATTCCAGCCCACAGCTCTCTCTCCCATGGCTGGATTTTTTTTATCGCGATGGATTGGTCTACCCCTGGAAACCCTTTTCTCGGGCGAGCTTCTTTTTATCCGCTATTCCTAGTTCAATTAAATACCGCGAGGGGGCTTACTAAGCCTTGGAAAGTTATACCGCTGTACAGTTTTTTATACGCTAGTCCAGGCATAAGGGAGCTCGGGGCTACTCTTCCCCGAGCTTTTAGAATTTTTTTCTACTCTCTATCCGAGCTCGGTTTGAGCGCTTTAATGTTTGAAATCAAAAGCAGCCCGTCGAAGCGAGAGGCGAAGCTGCTTTTGCTGGCTTTCAGTCGATTCGGATTTTTGGGGCCGCAATCGATATTTAATTACGTAATAACCGCTTTTCCTCGATTTATTCCCAAATGGCCATCGTGAACGCTGTACTTCCTGCTGGGGTAAAGATTTCTCTCCCCCCCCCCCGCTTCTCCTCAACGCCCCTCACCAGCGTTCATTCCCGGAAGGGAGGGGGGGATTTTCGGGAACAGGCAGAAATATTTTTAACCCATTAATTGCCAGAAATGAAACGAAAAAATCAAACTGGGTTTGTATTTTTTTTTTTAATTATGTTGACTTTGTACCTACATTAAAGAATGGTTTTATTTATATTTCAAGTGAACCTATTTGGCACTATTAGCAAACTATTTCCACAAATTAACTCTAATAGTGAATGTATTTTATTTATTTTATATTAAATTAGTAAATTTAAAGGGACTAATCGGCGTTTCACTCCTGGGGAAATAACCAAAAATTCAAACGCCGTTGTTGCCTTTAAAAGTTTTAGTTCACGAAATTATATTAAATAATTCCGTGAAAATCAAAGGAGTGTATTGAAAAATTTCCACTTTGAAAATGCATTATTAGAATTAGAGCTTTTTCTAAAGTGTTTATAAAATATTTGCCTTTAATTTAAAAGTGTTTGAATTAAAATATGTAAAAATCTGTACTCGCGCCATTGCATCTAAAAATAATACGAAATATCGTATCTTAATTGGGGCGCTATAGGCGAGTCATTACTTTGGTCTAGAATACGTTATTTAATTAATTTTTATTCGATAGCGCGCGATTAAGCCGTCACCGTTGAAGACGGATGGCGATTTGCAGAAAAGCGCCTTTTACATTTCCATTAATCAGCTTTTCTTGACTGGGGAAAGAAAACACGGTTTTCCAAGAGGGCGCCGTAACGCTGGCTTAGCCGCCGCACACGCGACCGCTCTTGTTCCCGAAACACCTTTGCACGCCGTTCACCGATACGAGAGAGTCGAGAGGGGGGCCAAAACTCCGTGAAAAACAGGTACGTGACCGTGTTTTCAATTCTGTTTTAAATTAAGACTGCTATTTTCCCCTCGCGTTACAACTTCAACGACACGCGAATGGTCCCGGAAATAGCTTCGCAAATAAAATACTTCTTCGTTATATTCGAACGTGGCTATACAAAGAACGGGTTCTCTTATATTTACTTTCACAGACATTATCAGGCGATCCAGATCTCTCTTTATACGTCATAAAACCGCGTGTTTATAAACTTAATTTGTCGATTACGCTTATTTAATGGTTTTCGTTAAGAGCAACAGGTTAGAGTTATTTAGAGTTGGATTTGTCGTCGCGTTTGATTCGGGTCACCCTGGATGTCGACTTCACCAATTGCGTGGGTGTGCCGCTACTAGAACACTTCTACAGGGGTAGTAGGTCAAAAATAGACCTAGCTTCGTGTCGTTCTTTTCATAGCAACGTTTGCGCTGAGGATTCTAGTCTCGATCTTTCGACGTACGATGGCGCCACGTGAGATTACGAAGGGGATCTCCGCGTGCTTAACTAAACCACCTCATTGAGATTTATTACGGTTTGAAAGTTTTACGATTCCCGTCCTTATTTACAGTGTAGTTTGAAAACTGTGTTTCTCTATTAAATATATCGTTTATAAATCCGAATGATTACGGTCAATCCTGTTAATGTTTTCCGTCAGGCTGATAATATCCTAGGACGCCCCCTGGCGAGTTCGTTTTTCGATAATCGTTTCCACTAAAATAGTCGGGCTGTTCAATTAGAAAGGGTGACATCAAGCTTTAGCGTCATTAAGAGCTGCCTTTTAAAAATAAATAGTTAATTAAGCGAGCCTGAACCGAGTTCGGAGAAAAGGGGAGGGGGCGCGGATTATATTAATAAGGGCCGATTGAAATTGGGGAGGCTATAAAAGAACCATTAAGGAGAAAGCGAAAATGAGGCCTTCAGACGGGGCGGACGCTCGAGAGAGGATGACGAAGTCAGGCCAGGGTTGGAAGGGAACTGAAATGGGGGGAAGGACTCTCTCTCTCTCTCTCTCTCTCTCTCTCTCTCTCTCTCTCTCTCTCTCTCTCTCTCTCTCTCTCTCTCTCTCTCTCTCTCTCTCTCTCTCTCTCTCTCTCTCTCTCTCTCTCTCTCTCTCTCTCTCTCTCTCTCTCTCTCTCTCTCTCTCTCTCTCTCTCTCTCTCTCTCTCTCTCTCTCTCTCTCTCTCTCTCTCTCTCTCTCTCTCTCTCTCTCTCTCTCTCTCTCTCTCTCTCTCTCTCTCTCTCTCTCTCTCTCTCTCTCTCTCTCTCTCTCTCTCTCTCTCTCTCTCTCTCTCTCTCTCTCTCTCTCTCTCTCTCTCTCTCTCTCTCTCTCTCTCTCTCTCTCTCTCTCTCTCTCTCTCTCTCTCTCTCTCTCTCTCTCTCTCTCTCTCTCTCTCTCTCTCTCTCTCTCTCTCTCTCTCTCTCTCTCTCTCTCTCTCTCTCTCTCTCTCTCTCTCTCTCTCTCTCTCTCTCTCTCTCTCTCTCTCTCTCTCTCTCTCTCTCTCTCTCTCTCTCTCTCTCTCTCTCTCTCTCTCTCTCTCTCTCTCTCTCTCTCTCTCTCTCTCTCTCTCTCTCTCTCTCTCTCTCTCTCTCTCTCTCTCTCTCTCTCTCTCTCTCTCTCTCTCTCTCTCTCTCTCTCTCTCTCTCTCTCTCTCTCTCTCTCTCTCTCTCTCTCTCTCTCTCTCTCTCTCTCTCTCTCTCTCTCTCTCTCTCTCTCTCTCTCTCTCTCTCTCTCTCTCTCTCTCTCTCTCTCTCTCTCTCTCTCTCTCTCTCTCTCTCTCTCTCTCTCTCTCTCTCTCTCTCTCTCTCTCTCTCTCTCTCTCTCTCTCTCTCTCTCTCTCTCTCTCTCTCTCTCTCTCTCTCTCTCTCTCTCTCTCTCTCTCTCTCTCTCTCTCTCTCTCTCTCTCTCTCTCTCTCTCTCTCTCTCTCTCTCTCTCTCTCTCTCTCTCTCTCTCTCTCTCTCTCTCTCTCTCTCTCTCTCTCTCTCTCTCTCTCTCTCTCTCTCTCTCTCTCTCTCTCTCTCTCTCTCTCTCTCTCTCTCTCTCTCTCTCTCTCTCTCTCTCTCTCTCTCTCTCTCTCTCTCTCTCTCTCTCTCTCTCTCTCTCTCTCTCTCTCTCTCTCTCTCTCTCTCTCTCTCTCTCTCTCTCTCTCTCTCTCTCTCTCTCTCTCTCTCTCTCTCTCTCTCTCTCTCTCTCTCTCTCTCTCTCTCTCTCTCTCTCTCTCTCTCTCTCTCTCTCTCTCTCTCTCTCTCTCTCTCTCTCTCTCTCTCTCTCTCTCTCTCTCTCTCTCTCTCTCTCTCTCTCTCTCTCTCTCTCTCTCTCTCTCTCTCTCTCTCTCTCTCTCTCTCTCTCTCTCTCTCTCTCTCTCTCTCTCTCTCTCTCTCTCTCTCTCTCTCTCTCTCTCTCTCTCTCTCTCTCTCTCTCTCTCTCTCTCTCTCTCTCTCTCTCTCTCTCTCTCTCTCTCTCTCTCTCTCTCTCTCTCTCTCTCTCTCTCTCTCTCTCTCTCTCTCTCTCTCTCTCTCTCTCTCTCTCTCTCTCTCTCTCTCTCTCTCTCTCTCTCTCTCTCTCTCTCTCTCTCTCTCTCTCTCTCTCTCTCTCTCTCTCTCTCTCTCTCTCTCTCTCTCTCTCTCTCTCTCTCTCTCTCTCTCTCTCTCTCTCTCTCTCTCTCTCTCTCTCTCTCTCTCTCTCTCTCTCTCTCTCTCTCTCTCTCTCTCTCTCTCTCTCTCTCTCTCTCTCTCTCTCTCTCTCTCTCTCTCTCTCTCTCTCTCTCTCTCTCTCTCTCTCTCTCTCTCTCTCTCTCTCTCTCTCTCTCTCTCTCTCTCTCTCTCTCTCTCTCTCTCTCTCTCTCTCTCTCTCTCTCTCTCTCTCTCTCTCTCTCTCTCTCTCTCTCTCTCTCTCTCTCTCTCTCTCTCTCTCTCTCTCTCTCTCTCTCTCTCTCTCTCTCTCTCTCTCTCTCTCTCTCTCTCTCTCTCTCTCTCTCTCTCTCTCTCTCTCTCTCTCTCTCTCTCTCTCTCTCTCTCTCTCTCTCTCTCTCTCTCTCTCTCTCTCTCTCTCTCTCTCTCTCTCTCTCTCTCTCTCTCTCTCTCTCTCTCTCTCTCTCTCTCTCTCTCTCTCTCTCTCTCTCTCTCTCTCGGCTCTTTTAATCTGCAAAGCATAAGCGCTGTGTTGTCCGCGACCGAGAGACGCGGGGGGAGGAAAAAGGAGACGCGCAGGGAGGGGGCTCGGATAGAGATTAGACCACTTTCCCGCGAGAGAGCAAAGGATGGGGAGATCCTGGCATTAACGTGTTTTGGAACGGCCGATTTCGACATTCGAGCTTTTATATATTTGCTTCGAATAGAAGGCGCATCCCCGGTTAAGTTGACATCGATGGTGAAGCCTATTATTGGCCGCCCGGCCACGATTTAGCCGTCGGAAGTGTTTGCAGGATGTGATGACGTAATTGAGGCGTGTATTTATCAACGTTCGCGATGGCTCATTCGACGGTAACTTTCTCAGTTTTGGGCACGCGTACTTTACCCTTACGCTGCCTGTTGAGAGCGCTGCCATCTCGTTTCATTCTGGTGGGGCGAATTGCGGTGAGGCGAGTGGAAAAGGGCCAGCTTCAATTCGGTATTTGGAAGGGAACCGCTCTGCCAAAGTCCGGATTAAGATTGGGTGTAGCCTTAATGGTTCTACTCCGACTTCCGTCATGTTTGCCATAGCTTCCCCCTCTCGCGTACTTCAATGGTGACCCCTGTCCCAGTTGTTTCCTAACCCCGGAGCCATATTAGTGAATGCGAAAGTTGGTTTGCAAAGCCGAACTCAGTCGATATTAGAGATCTATCTATTACTAAAACCATAAGTAACATAATAAAGGTAAGTATGACACTGCCTATTCACCCAATGGCAATTTTTTAATGATAGTCTGTTTCGCCAATGACAACGTAAACCATTAAGTAACGACGGACTGACAACTCTTCGCGAACTGCTCCTTGTATTTGGAGGATGCCCGGAAAATCGCCGACGGTCAGCCAAGGCATATTGAAAATTGAAATGCTTTCGAAAGTGTAAATAACGCTTACTTTTGGAAAATAATTATGAATTATTGAATCGGAAGATAAAAATAACTATTATAAACACTGGCTCCATTTCAGAAGTTAGTTTTTTTTCGCATTTCAAACCTAAACGCGTCTACGCTCGTATTTATCGCCATCAAACTAACCAACTATTTTGCCAACGGAAAGAGTAGTTAGGGACGAGTTCCCTGTTCGGAAACTTCCTATTTCGCTATCACTCCACGACAGACTATCATTAACCGAATTCGTTCTGTGCCATACTTATGTTCATTATGTTACTTATGTTAAAACTACATTCTGGCCCGTCTTGTAACTGAACCTGAGCGTTGGGTTTTGAACTGATGGGGTTTTTTTTGTAACTGCATAGTTCAAAATGGGGGATTTTATTTTAATTTTTAAATTCTGTATTTCCTTTATAAGTATTTTCCATATAAAGTCTATGCGAAAGTAATTACAGGACTTGTAATTGGTGAAGAAATATTTATTTCTCTTGATATTACATATAATCACTTATTATCAGCGGTTTCAAAACTTTTTGAGAAACTTATAACTTATTAAACTTCTCCAGAAAAAATATGATGTAAGAGAAGCGATTGAAAATTCGTTAGCGGTGTTAAATTATAAAAAAAAGTTCAGATCGAGCTCAGCCCACCCGCCGACCTGATTAAATATTCATACTTGGATTCTTAAAGTACTGGAGGGCTTCTTTCTGGCGCGTCAAGCGCTATAATAGATCTTTCCCCTTTACACCTGTCGACACCAATTAAAGCGATAATCCTTCCTTCTTTTCCTACGACACCCTCTCCTTTATATATTTTATATATCCTATTTTTTATTTTATCCACCGGTCTATCTCATCCTTTAGGAATCTCGTCCGATTTTTAGAAGGGAAATTTTAAGACCTAATTGTCAAGGTAAAACGACGCCTTTCCTAATAGGGGGAGCTCGCCGCCGACTATATGGATTATTCCACCACTCAGCACGCCCCCTGTCAGGAAGCGAGAGAAGCACCCAAAGAATTAAGGCCGAATTTACCCCCCTTCGACGCCATTTTTGCTGTAGGAACAAAAAGAAACTTGGTCGCTAGCTTCAAAGTTAAAATTTTGGGGGCCCTTTTAACCCTAGCCCCCCCCCCGTAATCTTTTTTGTATTAAAACGAAAGGGGTTAATTTGGTCCCCCGCTAAATGTCTCCCCCTTTTTTGGCTGCCTCTTTTTTATCCGAGTGATGAGAGGTGAAGGGTAGGGAGTTATGTTAATTAGCATAAATACAGTCGTTGCACCTTCAATGACATCTCTTCATTATCTTTAAAAGAACCTCATTTATATTCTTACACTCTTTGACGTAGTAGCATAAGTAAATTACGAGGTGACGACCCGAGGTGGTTCTCACCGATTTGGTTCAAAGTTGGGGATCGTTAGACCTAGATGTAATATGAAAAAAGGTTAAGGGAAAAGTTATACTTGTCTTCCGTAACATGGGGAAAATGACAAATTCTAAGGGTCCCCCTGTGCAAATAATTTTTTAAAATGAAAAAAAAAATAGTAAATTTTAAATTTTTGGATTACTTTGCACTAATAAGGGGGGAATAAAAACTATTTTGGGTGAACTCAAGCTAAATTGAATAAATACGTAGTTATTTTAAGTATAATACAAAATATTTGTAAAACTTATGCTGTGATAACTGCCATATATTTTCGCCGATAAATCTCAAAATTTCTACATAACATTATCTGAACGACATAAACAGCCTTTTAGATTTCTATAGAATTACGACACCATTTTATAAAATGGCGGATAAAAATATAAATCATGGTGTGAAAAGTTCGGTAATTTGTATCCGATAAATCTTATATTTTCTACGCTACATAATCTGCCCGAGTGAATTAGTACGATAGATTGTCATAGAAATCCGATGCCATTTTTCAAAATGGCGGATATCAATAAGACTCATGGTGCGATATGTTCCGTAATTATTCGTCTGAATTGTTCTACGTTTCATTATCTGCCCAAGTGAATTAGCGCTAAAGGTTTTCCATAATAATCCGACACCATTTTGAAATATGGCGGATATAAATATAACTTATGATGTGATAACTGCCTATTTATGGGAAATTTTCTACGTTACATTATTTGACCGAATAAATAAGCCCCTTATATTTTGATAGAAATCTTACGCCATTTTGAAAAATGGCGGATATCAATATCTCATAATGCGATAACTGTCGAAATTATTCACCAATTAATTTGAAATTTTCTACTTTACATTATCCATTAAAGATAATACGTCCTATTAATTTTAATAAAATTTCGAACCCATTTTGAAAAATGGCGGATGTCAAATGTCTCACTGTCACATAAGTTCCGTAATTATTTGTCGATTAATCTGAATTTTTCTGTTTCATTAAATGATCAAATAAATAAGTTCTTTCTATTTTGAAAGAAATCCGAAGCCATTTTCATGTTCGTGTGGCATGAAGGGCTTGTCACCACCCTCCAACGCAGTATAGCCCGGCCACCTGAATTAATTGCTTTAAATTCGCTAGATGACTTGGGCCTAAGGTGGTGCCTAACTGATTATTATTATTAAGTAACGATATACACATCAGAGTACCATAAGTAACGTTATACACATCAGAGTACCATAAGTAACGTTATACACATCAGAGTACCATAAGTAACGTTATACACATCAGAGTACCATAAGTAACGTTATACACATCAGAGTACCATAAGTAACGTTATACACATCAGAGTACCATAAGTAACGTTATACACATCAGAGTACCATAAGTAACGTTATACACATCATAGTACCGTAAGTAACGTTATACACATCATAGTACCATAAGTAACGTTATACACATCATAGTACCATAAGTAACGTTATACACATCATAGTACCATAAGTAACGTTATACACATCATAGTACCATAAGTAACGTTATACACATCATAGTACCATAAGTAACGTTATACACATCATAGTACCATAAGTAACGTTATACACATCATAGTACCATAAGTAACGTTATACACATCATAGTACCATAAGTAACGTTATACACATCATAGTACCATAAGTAACGTTATACACATCATAGTACCATAAGTAACGTTATACACATCATAGTACCATAAGTAACGTTATACACATCATAGTACCATAAGTAACGTTATACACATCATAGTACCATAAGTAACGTTATACACATCATAGTACCATAAGTAACGTTATACACATCATAGTACCATAAGTAACGTTATACACATCATAGTACCATAAGTAACGTTATACACATCATAGTACCATAAGTAACGTTATACACATCATAGTACCGTAAGTAACGTTATACACATCATAGTACCATAAGTAACGTTATACACATCATAGTACCGTAAGTAACGTTATACACATCATAGTACCGTAAGTAACGTTATACACATCATAGTACCGTAAGTAACGTTATACACATCATAGTACCGTAAGTAACGTTATACACATCATAGTACCGTAAGTAACGTTATACACATCATAGTACCGTAAGTAACGTTATACACATCATAGTACCGTAAGTAACGTTATACACATCATAGTACCGTAAGTAACGTTATACACATCATAGTACCGTAAGTAACGTTATACACATCATAGTACCGTAAGTAACGTTATACACATCATAGTACCATAAGTAACGTTATACACATCATAGTACCATAAGTAACGTTATACACATCATAGTACCATAAGTAACGTTATACACATCATAGTACCATAAGTAACGTTATACACATCATAGTACCATAAGTAACGTTATACACATCATAGTACCATAAGTAACGTTATACACATCATAGTACCATAAGTAACGTTATACACATCATAGTACCATAAGTACCATAATAAACATAGTACCACGAGTAACGTAATAAAAATAGTCGCATAAGTAACATAATAAGCATACGTTTTACAGCAAAATGATATCGGTTAATAACAGTTTTTCGTAGTACAATTACGTATTAGAAAGGTTAGGATGTTGTTGATAAATATTAATTTTGGTATCATATTCCCTAAGCTAAGTAACGTCAAAAGCAAGACAAATGTTTATAATAATCAATAATGTTCCAATTCAATAATTCATTATTATTTTGCCATTTTTTTACCTTTGAAAGCGTTTCAAATTTCAAATAGGACTTGGCGACGGTAATTTCACGGCAACCGCCTTTTGGGATTTTCAAAGACTAGTAACACTACGCGTACAGTTGTTAGTCCTATGATTTATATGGTATTAGGAAAATGGAGAATTGGTACAAACATTTAAGTAAATGTCGTACTGATGGCTGAATTGTTACTTTTGGTATAGCCTATATAGTACAACCTAATTTAATGTTAAATAATGTTCATAAATAAAAACTGCACTCTCGACAACTTATTTCATGAAATAGACAATTAGTAGAAAGATTCGCTTTTTAGTTTCGTACTTATGACTATAATGTTACTTTTGGTATAGTCGATAAAGTACACCTAATTTAAGGTTAAATAATGTTTATAAATAAAAACTGAACTTTCTCTCTTAGAAGAGAACTCATTTTGCGTGGAAATTCCTTTTAAATAGCTCCTCTATTCATCCTAGTACGAAATGTTAAATGGGAGAGATTCTATATTTACGCTGATGCGCGCTTTCATTGAAATTAATCTCTAAAATAAAAAAATAACGTATGAATAAGAAAGTCATTTTCTCTTTCCGCTCTATGAAAAACGGCGCGTCTCTACAACTCATCACGTGTCAGAGAAGACTCTATTTGGAGAGATCTCTGCGAGAAAAAAAATCAACTTTTTTTCTCTATATCCCGGTCTCTCTTCATCCTCCCAATCTTGACTCCATTTCTCATCCCTCTTCCCTTCTCGCTTTTAAGCCGCTTTCTGTCCCCGATGTAAAAGAGCGTCCACTTTTAATGAACGCGATAGAGAGAGCGTTTCTATAGCTCCTATCCGCGTCTGCCAAGAAGTTACGGCGGCTTCGTCTCCCGGAATGATGCGGGGGAAAAGGACTCTTTTGAATTCGCCGACGCGTGGAGAACTATATTAGCCAATACCGCGGGGGGTAGCCAACGAAAGCGACTATAAAATCCTAAAAGTAGTGACGGGAAATCGAGGCTGCGGTGGGAGGATGGCTAGGTTCCTCGCTGAAATGGATGCGGGGGATGAGGAGGGAAAGGGTTTCGGTGGTGATACTGAAGAAGCGAGGGACTTAAAGACCATCCTTCCAAATGTAAATAAACGATTACCAACGGAGAGAGAGAGAAAATCTTGTTTATTATCTGAAGTGCTGCTATTTAGGTAGTGTTTATCTTCTTTTGAGGTTACTCTAATCGTCTCTCTTCTCACTTTTTAACTCTCTCGACTCGGAACTCAATTCGGGAGGTCTCTAAATATACGATGACTTATTTAAACCCATTTGGGGATCTTTCTATCGAGACTTTTACATTATTTATTCCCGCCTATTTAACTATACGATGTAGTAATGTTTATCGGAGGCTATTACAAAGATTTAACGGGGCTAATATGACTTTTGGTTCTTTAATCCTTGTTCCAATAGAAATATTTTATTTTAGTGTTTACTGTGGTAAAACTAATTTTTTCGTTTCGAGTATAGTCGTTTCAATAAATGCCACTCTCTTTTTCTTTCCTCCTCTACGCGCATGCGCGAGTCACTGAATAGAATAGTCGCTTGTTTATGTTAGTTTTATTTGTAGCGCTAAAGTTGAGAGCGCGCGCGCGCAGTTTTTTCTTTCAGGAGGCGCGTGCGAAATGGAACGAGCCCTTCTTCATTGAAATATTAATTGTGTCCTGGTACTCCGTATTACTACTTCTAGGCAAGTTGATGAACAGGTTTTATTTAAGCATCTATTTCCTCTAGTGCTTAAAATAGTATCGACAAAATTTTAAATTAAATAATTAATTAGCATAAATAATATAATAGGAATGGCTAATCTGTAAAGAAAGGTCAGTCTTTATCCATGGTCATTCGCAAAATAGACTACCATTAAAAAAATGGTGTTGGAAGAATAGGAAGTGTTTCGCTATTATGTTACTTACGTAATCAGTTATAACGTAGAACATATTTTTATGGTGTACATGCTAAAACAAAAATATTCTACTGGAACTAGAAATCGATTTTGAAAGTTAATCTTCCGGCTGAACTCGTTTTGAAAGACATAATTTATAGAGTTGACCTTGTTCCGTTGAAACGATTCAGGTCCTCGACAAATTAAATTTCGCAAACTATTATTAAACGATTATTCAACGGCGCCACGATCGAGTAGAAGAAGACGCGCTGGCTAATCTTCTCTCTCTCTGTGCCTTTCGCAAGCTGGTTGGATCGGAGCGGGTGAATAGATGGGCTGGCAGTCTGTCATTCTTTTATTCGTCGACGCGGCGGCGGACGAGCGCCAAAAGTCGGCCATCACTATCCCGATCGGCGGAAAAGAAGCGCTCGTGTTGGGCACAATCGATTCGGATTGGCTCTGTCCGTCTTTCTTTCGGGGACGAAGAAACCTTTAAAGGGGTTTCCTTTAACAGCCAGATAGATGCCTATTACCCCCGCTGTCGTTGCAATCCCCCTCGGTGGCTTACATCTCTGTACTTTTATTATAGATCCCGGGAGCGGAGAGATCGAGCTCGAGCTCCGGCTCTAATAGCCATCACCGTTGCTACGCTCTAATCTCGCCTGTACGTTCGAGCGGGCGTCCCTAAAGTGCTCGGATTGGATGGGAAGAGACCAAAAAAGAGACCAAGGCGACTCGCGGAGAAAATGAGAACGCGACGGGTCGTTGCTATACTATAGTCGATTCTAAATCGACAAATAGTATCGGGGAAAGTATTCTTACGAGTAGAGTCTGCGTCTACTAGTACGCGATCCGGTGCTGGCGACTTAAAGTTCGTCTGGGCGTTGGAAAGGGGGAAGGGAGAGTATTTATAAGAGGCAGAATAAATGAGGGAAGATGGAATAGGTTTCGGGTTGATGGCGGTCGTGGTTGGTTACGGCGGCGACGGCTCAAGAAAGGACCGACCGATATCGGCGCCAAATTAGCCGTCGCCCCATTTCCATTTATCCCACTCGGCCATACAGCTCCTTCTTCGTCCATTCCGCGGATAACCGGATCGCTTCTGACTAGTATAGACGAGCGATTCTCGGAATGGAGAATATAGAATTCTCTTTCGGCGAACTGGATACGGACTCCTCGCCGGTTCTCCATATATTCCCGAACCGACTAACACCGCTTTCCGACCGTTAAGAACCATTTCGCTTCTTTAGCCAATAAAAAATACCACTAGGGAAACTATTAATGCGCCAACTCGGTTTCTTCCATATCACTAAAGGGCTCAGGCGCTTTATGGAAGAGGTTGAGTTCGCGTTGCTAGTTTTCCCTATGGTTTTTCAAAATTTATTCCGCGGCAAAGTTAATTCAAATAGAAATAAATTTAAATTTCGTGGTAGTAAAACATTTTATTTAATATTAAAATTTTATTTAATATTAAAATTTTATTTAATATTAAATTTTTAATTAATAATAAAATTTTATTTAATATTACATATTTAATTAATAATAAAATTTTATTTCATATTAAATTTTATTTAATATTAAATTTTTAATTAATAATAAAATTTTATTTAATATTAAATTTTATTTAATATTAATTTTTTAATTAATATTACAATTTTATTTAATATTAATTTTTTTTAATATTAAAATTTTATTTATGGTTAAAATTTTATTTATTATTAAAATTTTATTTATTATTAAAATTTTATTTATTGTTAAAATTTGATTAAATATTTTTAAAGACGGATACTTAATGTTAGTAAAATATTTTATTTCAAATATTTAATATACATTTAAATATTAGTTAATATTAACATTTTAATTTAAATAATTTAAAGATGGATACTTTATGTTAGTAAAATGTTTCATTTAAAATATTTAATATTATAATTTTAATTTTAATAGTTTGAAGACGGATACTTCATCTTAGTAAAATGCTTCATTTAAAATATTTAATATTAGTTAATATTAAAATTTTAATTAAAATGTCTTAAAGACGGATACTTTATGTTAGTAAAATGTTTCATTTAAAATAACTAATATTAGTTAACATTAAAATTTTAATTTAAATGATTTAAAGACGGATACTTTAGGTTAGTAAAACATTTTATTTAAAATATTGAGAATTAATTAATATTAAATTTCTAAGTAAATTTATTTAAATTTTATTTCTAGTTATAACCATGGTAAACACTTTAAACGTGAGCGTTAATTTTCAGCTAAAAGAAATCTTCGTGGATAGTATTCTATTTCAAAGCATGTCAACAAAATAACTTTCGAATTTAAAATGTTTGTCACATCTTTCGAAAACAGGTTCCAGAAAATCCCGCACTCTTTTATGTAATGGCCATCGCTTTCCACTCGACAAAAACAGCCAACCAATTCTATACGACCATGTCTATTAGGCTTTTGGATAAGTGGTTGCTTCGGCGGATCTAAAACTCGGCTGGAAAGTCAATAACTCTGATCCCGGTTCTTTCACGATTTTATTTTGAAGTCCTCGTAAGTATAAACGCTCTCCACTTTAGACTGCCTAAGCAAGAGCGTTTTTCTCCTAGAAAAAGCGATCGAAGAGTCCTCTTTTCCGTCGTGAACTTTTCTCTAAAATCCCTGTCTCTCTCTTCGCAACGTGGCCCTCTGTATAAAGTGTATCTATTTCATCGCAGCCTCTTTCCATTCATATCTGCAAGCTCCATCTCGCGGAGTTCTTCGCCGAGTCAATTTCTTCCTTTTTGCCATCTTTCAGGAAAGAGGGAGAGAGAACAACTTGCCTTTGGATGCTCGGGGAGGAAAAATAAGTACGAACGGAAAAAAAATTCAAGCGGAGGACGGGGAAAAGATGAGGAAGAGGTGGAGTACGATTCGAAGAGATTGCGACGTCGGGGGGGGGGGGGGCGGCTTCCCCTTCTTAACTCGAAACGAAAAGTGGTCGAAAATAAAAAGTTGTTCCTTCAGTGGAAGGGGAATCTAGGAGCGCACATTGATTTCTTGCTTATTCGTTTTAGAAGGAAAAATTTTTAACAAAAATTTCGTAAGACGAATCGGAAATAATAAAAATTCCAAATTATTATGGAACATTATTCAAAATATGGGGAAACTATATAAACTTTATTTTGGGACCATATTGCCGTCATTTTGCCTAGCTATAGCCGATATTATCTGTCACCTGGCAGTGATTGTAGGAAAATTCATCTCTACTTACAGGCGTCTGCTAGAGGGCAAAAATAGACTTTCTTACTAGTTATTTTGAAACCATAAATTTAAATAACGAAATGATATTTGTCTTGCAGTAACTAGGTACAAATAAAATATTCTGACTACGAAAGAAGTGTATTGATAATTTATTTAAAATATCAATAAATTTTTTTATTATTATCTTTGCATTTGCCGCAATATTTTTAAAATTCTCGGTCTAAAATTAATTTTAAATTCTAATAACTTATCTATTATTTTATATATAAACAAATTCCATTTATTGCCTTATTAATTTTAAATATTTCTCTAACAAAAGTTTTATTTAAAATTAAATAGGAAATCATATATTTTTGGTCACGGCTCAAAATTGGCTTAAGAATTTTTAGTAAATCAAACAATTTTCTTAGAACTAATTTTTCCGGCTCACTTAATTGTGCAGAATTTTTGTAAATCAAAAAATTAACAATCACTACAGCACAATCAAAGAAGAATTTTTGGCAAAGAAAATCAGATGAACGACATCCCAAGAGACCAACAATTTTCACTAACTGTTGTGTTACTGTATATTCTTTGGATCAATGTTAATCGCGATTTCCTCTCTTTTCCTAAAGACGATTGGTGGATAGGAAGATAGGAAATAAATTTTTTTGAAGAAGAAGATGAGAAGGACCCCTATTTGAAGACGACGAAAGCGTTGGAAATTGCGGTTTTTGACTGCAAAGAAGAGAATGAGTGATGCTGGTATTTGTAGGAACTTTAAAGAATGGAGAAAAAAAGGGGTAAGAGAAGATGAGGATAGAGATAAAAAAAACGGGGGATGCTGGGGAGGGGAAGGCGTTCGGAACTTCAGGAGGGGAACCGGATAAAAAGGACAAATGAGTTTCTAGTTAAACTCGACAAATTCCTCTCGGACGAATAAAAAATTATCCCCTTCCATAGACTATAAAGATTTTTTCTCTCTTTGGTTTTTGTTTTTCGTCGTAAATCTAAAGAGGAGACTTGACTTTTCGGCGGATGAAGACGCGCAAACGGGGTTAAGCGATATAGTTCTCCGTCTCTCCCACACACATCTCTATCTTTTTACGGCCTCTTGGGCCTCCCGAAATTGTTTACTCAAAAGCCCGGTTCGGATTATTGGAAGATACGGCTTTCTTCGTTCTTTCTTATACTTTTTTCCTTTCTTTCTCTTTTCCTCGCATGTCTGTCTCTCCGTTCTTTGGATCTTGAAGAGACTGGATTTCCACTTTTTAATCCGGCGCCATCATAGATGACGCCGGGATTATAGCTCTAATAAAGGGGCGAGTTTCATAAATTTTCTTTTTGGTTGAAACGAATGGTAGAGCGGTCTTTGGATATCTGAAAACTAGCTGCCAGGGTGTAGAGGGATAGTATATAGGGGGCTTTTCGTTTCGCTTCCTCGCTGTCTGTTCTCTATCTAGTGGGGCCAGAGTTTAAATTAAATAAGTATTTTTTAATTAATTTTATATTAAATTAGAATTAATAATTAAATGAATATTAAATTAGAAGTAATAATTAAATGAATATTATTTTAGAAGTGATAATTAAATTAATATTAAATTAAAATTTCTAAGTAAATTAATATTAAATTGAAATTAAGAATTAAATTAATATGAAATTGAAATTAAGAATTAAATTAATATGAAATTGAAATTAAGAATTAAATTAATATTAATATGAAATTAAGAATTAAATTAATATTAAATTGAAATTAAGAATTAAATTATTATGAAATTTAAATTAAGAATTAAATTAATATTAATATGAAATTAAGAGTTATATTAATATTAATTTAAAATTAAGAAATATATTAGTATTAAGTTGAAATGAAGAAATATATTAGTATTAAGTTGAAATGAAGAAATATATTAGTATTAAGTATTAGTATTAGTTTTAAGTTGAAATGAAGAAATATATTAGTTTTAAGTTGAAATGAAGAAATATATTAGTTTTAAGTTGAAATGAAGAAATAAATTAGTATTAAGTTGAAATGAAGAAATATATTAGTTTTAAGTTGAAATGAAGAAATATATTAGTATTAAGTTGAAATGAAGAAATAAGTTGAAATGAATAAATATGTTAGTATAAAGTTGAAATTTAATTTAATTAATATTAAATTAGATTAATTCTAAAATATTATTACTTGGCTTTTTTCGCCTATGTTCGGTTTCACTTATGTAGATGACCATTTAAGCGCCGTACTATAGTCAGCATTTTTCAACTTGTTTGATATATGTACGATGGAGAGACGGTTGCCTAGTGGGCTAGAATAGAAGACCGGTAATGGGGTTAATATTAAGCTCTCGGGAACGCGTCTGTTTCCTCTACTTAAAAAAAGGGGAATGGAGAATCTAGGAAGATGGTGAGAGAGGGGAAGATGGCAGCGTAAAAGAGGAATATATTTTTTACGACGCTCGAAATAAGTTTATTTCATTGTTATTACGCTATACGGAAAGGTCTTTTACGTCTTTTTTTTTTCGTCATTAAGTCCCCCCCGACATTCTTGCCGTTTTGGCTCTCGTGTTTTTCCCCGGCATTAAAATTTAAAAAAATTAAATGACTTTTTGATATTGGCCGACTACGAGATGTCGCTTTGAAACTTATTTAAAACACTCGAATCATTTTTCTTCCAATTCGGTGGATTGTTTGTCAAGCTTGATCTTTTAAACACTCTAATAGGACACGCTCCACTCGCGTAAGAGGGGTTTCTTCTATACAAATTAACTCTGTACATCGCGAGCTTAATTAAAGCACTCATTAATTTACTCCGCAAGATGAAAGAGAAAGTCCTCTCGAATTTTTTTTTTCGTGTTTTCTACGCGTTCATTTTCATTTTGTTCATTTTAGTTTAAGAAAGTTATTTTAACGTAGACTTTACCCGACGGTTGCCTTCTCCACCATTGTTAGTTTTATCTAACTACATTATAGGTCTTTCGAGCCTAATGTTTTTCTTGAAATACCGTTCTACTCTCAGAAGCCAACGAACTAAGGGACGCCAATGTTGAAAGATTTTCACCTCAGATCGACGTCGAGAAAAGTTTAGAAAATGTGGTTAAAAAAATTTTAATTTAAGAAACCTCTCACTAATTTTAGACTTAATTTTCAACGAACCAATGTGACACCTTTTACGGTTGGTTTCGTAATTTTTAAAAATATCTTTCGGTGACATTTTAAGTGGAATATTACAAACATTTGCCGATTCGTGGCCTAGAACAGTTCTTATTGGACTGAGAGCTAAAGTCAAGCAACTTGAGCTGCTTGATTTTTATAAGAAATAACGAATAAAAATCACCGACTGTTTTTTACATTAGTGTCAATAAGTGTTTTTAAGGTAGTTTTCGTTCAACTAAATTCCAATTAAAATATATTTTAATATTTTTTCGTATATTTCCATTAGTAGATTATCATTGTTATTAATCTTAATTAATCAAATAGGGATTTTTAGAATCGCTTGACTTTCGCTTTCAAATCTAGCGTAGTATAAAAATTTTGGCCTCATTGCGCATTCCGCTAAATTTTTCAGCGTCACTTGACACTGTCTACTTTCTACCACCTAACAGTAATTATGGGCGTAATTATACTCGTGCATTAATCTCCATAGTGCATAGTATGGCTGGCGGTTGATTTATATAACGCGAGAGTCGTATAAAAGTTAATTATGGTACGTACTTATATAAATAGAAATCCTATAACCGTAAAGATATGTGGGTTCGTAATTTATTAAAGTTAATTAACATTTTATTACTAGTGATAGTATTTAGGTAAATGACGCGAATGTCTAGTAAAGGCTGATAGTATATTTCACCTTTAAGGGGGAAGAATACAGTAAAAGCCTCTTTTTCGTTCAAGCTGAACGTTTCTGTTTTAACAATTACATAATTGAATTATATTTTTCTTATTAGGCTGAACCTTCCTCTAGTGCTTAAAATAATTTTGATTATTATAATATTAATAGTTAACGAGATATAAGGTCCTAACTAAAGGGTAGTTTGGGCGCTTGCCCAACTTGTTTAGCTCCGGGGGTCCGAATTAAAACGTAATAACTTAATTATTTTTAAATTAAAAATTGTCAAAATTATTTTAAGCACTAAACAAGAGGCTGTTCTACACTTAAATATTAATTTTATAAGTTAAAATACAAGATTAAAAGAGTTCAGCTTGAAATAGCGCGAAAGTAAACAATGGCCACTGTAGTCTTCCCCCTTAAGTAAAATAAAAATGTTGATGTAAATACTGAATGACGTGAAAAAACGCGGATAAAAATAAAATAACGCGTGGTTTTTTTTCTATAGTTGCTTTCGGAGTCATTCCGCCGAATGAAATGTAACTCTAAATCTCGGCAAAACTCTTCGGGGACCAGAAAGTTGTTGCGGCTTTTTTTCTTTCTACGAAACTCTCTTCTCGGGAGAGGGAAAAAGTGTCTATTTATAATCTTATAAATTACTCGACTAAACGATTGGGGGCATAACGCGTAAGAAGCGTTCCTAAGTAGTTTCTCCATTAAGACGATTAGCGCCCAAAAATGAAGGGCGGCGAACGTCTTGTGATCTCTCAGATCCACCAATCAGATAACGCCTAAATGAGCCAGAGAAATAAGCCGTGTTCACACTAGACACTTTGGAACCGTTTTTAAACGGTTTCGAAAGCTAAAATTGAACATTTTCGGTGTCAACTGTATTAATAGCCATACGATAAATACATTCGACAGCAAAATTTGACAATTTGTACTTTCGAAATCGTTTTAAAACGGTTCCAAAGTGTCTAGTGTGAACGCGGCTATAGAGAAGTTCGCTGGGAAAATAAACGGACTGGGTTTTCTTTTCTCGGTACCGCGAGTCAGTCGCGTTGATTCTAAATGGAGTACCCGTTTCTCTCTGGTTGTGTAAGCGGTCTTTGTAACATTTCAGTCACATTTTTCCGTATAAGGTTCGGTAATTAAGCCGTTGATTTTTTTGTTTAAATCATTGACTTCGTTACTGTTTCAATTTAGAAGTTGCGTTTACAAAAGACAGTTTTCCCTTACGAAACTGGCTTGATTACAATATCTTTTAGATTAAATTATTTTAATCCAATTGGAATGAAGTTGTATTTCGTAAAATTGACATTTTATTTAATACGAAACATTCTGGATTGTTATTGTCGATCAAAGTCGTATTTGAATTTTTAATATAATTTTGGAATCCAAGTGGATCATCCACCAGAATTTAGTTTTTGAAATGTTTAATAAGAATAAATTACTGTATTCAATATAAAACTACACCGTTGAGCAAAAAAAGTGGTTTAAATTCATTAATATTTGAAACCAGCTTCCGGTATAAATTTCTATCCGTATCGTTTACGTTTAAGAAAAAAAAAAGTAAGTTCAATTTGGAAGAAGTAGTGATTTAGTGTCGATCCCTGGCGAAGGGCACTAAATCTCCGATGGAGGTAAAGATTTGCATCTCTACTCTTCTCTCACTCCCTAACTGCATTCTAAGTGGTGCCACGTCGCTCTTTCGCGTGGATCCGCTCCGGGGAAAGGCCTGTTCGTCGCATTTGCCGAAATAAAAACTGTGTGTATCTCCGACGAACATCCGACACGGTGTTTCCTCGCAAATCGGTTTATACCTTTTAAACGTTGGTTCGAGCCCGCGCTAATAACATTTTGTACCATTAATGCTCGTTATAAATACGATTATATATACGATCTGGGAAAAGAGAACTATTAGTCGGCAAAGAGAGAAATGTAGAGAGAAAAAATTTGGCAGCCTCTTAAATAGAGAGAAGGCGATGGAAGGACGGAAGACGAATGAGTGTAGGAACGCTTTGGCGACTGGCATTTCTGGCCGTCTGAGAATGTTGATGAGTTAAAAAGCGCGCTTTCGTTCTACAAACCCCGATCAGCCCACCCGCCCCGACCCACCTTCAACCGAAAAATATCTGTACTTCTCTCTCGCCTAGCTCCGTTTCTCGATCTGAGGGTCTCCAGAAAATTGAAGCGCCGAAAGAGCAAACGTCTTTTTAGGATTTATTTATAGAAATTTTGGTCGATTCGCCAACGCTTATTATTTTAAATACCTCTCTCTCTCTCGATCGTTTTACTCCCGCAGTTTAACGTTTCAAAGTAACAACCCGCCTCGTTCTAATTAGTTAGTCCATACCTCGATGATGCCCTGGTTTTCTGGATCGCGCTTGAGGAATATATTTTTTTAAACGCTAAAGGTTGAAAGCTGGCTCTAGACGAATATTAGATTGCGCTTACGTTGCTGCCAATTTGAATAGGTTGTTTAACCATTTCCACTACCTCGTTTTCCTTACCGACACTTTTAAATAAAGTCAATGATCATTTACCTAGAATTAAGGGAAGTAGTATAATCTATTTTTAAGAAGATTCTCTACAGACGGATTTCGCTTTCTTTCTGCTTAAATTAAAACTTGAAGTGGAATTGGCGAAAGACCTAAGCTTTCTTTTTCGAATGCCTTTGAAAAGTGGATTTTTCTTCTACCGTACCAGCTATTTAGAGGAGCGGAACAAAATTGTACAAATGACGCGACTCTGGCATCATTAGGATCGCAACTATCAAATATACAGTCATACGCCACGCGAAGACTCGGAAGTCTGGTATTTTTTAACGGTATACCGTCGTATTAAGTTATTTACTCTTACAGAGTTTTGTTGGCAAATCACCGCAACAAGATTTGTTACTTTTCTACGGGGTAGCTGCGAGTGATACTTAAGCCTTACTATTTAACTGTCGCGTAAATTCTCTACTTCCTGATGGATTGATGGATTGATTGAGCTTTTGTTTGATACTCTCGTACTGTCATTCTATTTGGGGATACGAAACCATTCTGTTTAGAGGTTTTCCGGGTTATATACACTCTATTTCTTGTGGGAGCTGCTATATTTCGTTCCACCATTTTGGTACACGGAATAGACGCCTCAATAAAAAGCCTTCAGCGATTCGCTAGGAAGTTACTAATACCATAGGACGTGCCAGCTACTTTTTATAAGGTCCTTGTAAAGGTTGGTTTTCAAAAGGGCAAAACGAACCGATGGCTAGTGTTGACGCAAAAAAATTGTGTTAGGCCTAAAGCTTGGTTTCCACTTAGGAGCAACAAACACAAGGAGAACGCAGCTAGCCTTTAAACACGCTAACGAAGGGTTGTGTACTAATTTCATTGGACGAGCGTCACGAGCCTTTACGCTGAACGTTTTACGGGCGGGGAAGACAATTTCCGAATTTTCCCCTTCCGACGGCAGCAGGCGCTATAGCGTCTAGCCAATGAAAAATGTACACAAGTAAATCCACGACTTTTGACGGGTTGCGTTCTCCTTGTGTGGGGTGCTGTGTTTGTTGCTCCTAGGTTTCCACAAATGTTTTGCATCAACACTAGCCATCCCGTCGTTCCTTTTGAAAAATTAAAACCCGCATTAAGGAAACGAATGTGTTTTTAAATATAATGTCGAACCTAGTTGACTTCGTTTGGTTTGAGTATGGATAGTAGTTGGCTTCTTTGGGAAACCAGGCTAATTTGATAAACGACCAACCGGAAATATTTCATTCAGTGATCCCTATTATGTATTTTACTGAAACGCTTAAAAGCAGGGTTTGAATTATAAAAACCCAGCCCAAAAAAACCCATGGGTTTTTTTGGGTATTACCCACTTAAAAAAACCCACTTAAAAAACCCACTTAAAAACCCACATTCAAAGTTTTGAATTTAAAAAAAAAGAGTGGAAATTTTTTAGATGTTTATTATTTTAGACATTTAAAAATATTCTTACAACTTGTTAAGAACTTAAAAAGACTAACTTACTAAGAGTAAGATTTTTATTACTTTTATTATCTAAACAACCTTATATTTAAATCTTTATAGAGTAATGGCACTGTGACGTCCTAGTACGTCACCCATGCTCTTTCCTATAGGTAAAAAATTTGCGACCAAAATGGCGGCCATGGCCAAAGCTACAGAGTGCTACTACTCTATTAGACTATTAGCCTATTACCAGTGTTTTGGTTTCGCGCGGAAATATCTATAGACTTTCACAAGTTTAATTGCCTTTTCACATGTAAAATTGTAAAATTAAATTGTTTCTTGAAAATATAATATATTTTCAAGAAACAATATATTTAATAAACATAATATATTTAATAAACATAATATATTTAATAAACATAATATATTTAATAAACATAATATATTTAATAAACATAATATATTTAATAAACATAATATATTTCATAAACATAATATATTTAATAAACATAATATATTTAATAAACATAATATATTTAATAAACATAATATATTTAATAAACATAATATATTTAATATTTTTAAAATAAAAAACCCAATAAAACCCATAAATACCCAATAAAACCCGAAAAAACCCTAAAAACCCACTGGGCTGGGTATTTAAAAAAACGGGTTTTTTTAAACCCTGCTTAAAAGCAAACGCTTTAGTGTTCACATTCCTATATAAAACATTTTCCGGTTATTTCCCACGTGAACCGGTAATGTAAATGACTTGTGATTGTTAAAATAATACCTCTTCTACTAGAGTAATAAAGGTACCTAATATTAATATTATCATTCAGTTCAATTCAGAGTATAAAATAATCGACTTAAGCCTAGGTCACAAAAATCGCCCGTTTTTCGAAACTTGATCAAATAGGGTTTAAGATGTTTTCTCCATTCACAGGAGCTATTAGGGTTTGGATCGGAGTTGAGCAACATTTTTGTGGTTATGACCTTTGAAACAGTCGCAGCACGACGAAGGAAACAAAATAGACGTGAAAAATGGTACTTACTTGCGTTTCGGTGACGTTCAGCAGTTTGGCCATGTCGGCCCTCTCGCTGGACGAAAGGTACTTCTTGATTTCGAACTGCTTCTCCAGCTCGAATATTTGTCGCCCCGTGAATGTGGTGCGTGCTTTCTTCTTTTTGGCCTTTTCCGCCGCCGCCGCCGCTGCAGCCGCCGCCGCCGCCGTCGAAGGAGAAGCGTTGCCATCGACGATGCTGTTCGGATTGGGAACTCCGCCGATGCTGGAGTTGCTGTTCTCGCTGCAGATGGATGGCACACCGCTGCTTCCGGCCGGTCCCAGGGGACCGCTGCCGTTCTGGTGGGCTACGGGAATCGGGTGGGCCGGCGGGGGTTGAACGATGGGCCTTCCGAGGCTGGAAGATCCACCCAGGCTGGGAGCGACCTTGTTTAGGGCGGTGGTAGCCGCGGCGTTGATAACGTCTGGCGCCACCAAAGGCGAACTCAAGCCGTTCTGGTTTGAGACGGTGACTGGCGGAACCTTTTCCTTTTTCCGTTTTGTACCTTTAGGTCGTTCCGCTCCTAAAAAAATCATAAAAACGGCGTTCTTTAAAATTCATTCCAAATTAAAGATGGTACTATAGCGAAAAATTAAATATTTTTGTAAAGGGACACGGAACAGAAAATTGAAATAATTTTTTTTCGAGTAAGACTGGTATCAAATCGTTTACATAACATGGGCAATCGTAAGAAGATAAACTAGTTCTTGGTTTTTTAATTTTAAACAGGGTGTTTCAAAAGGTTACGTATCACACGAACCCAAACCTTAATGTTCGCGTTTCCCTGCTGCTTGGTTTTGCGCTTGTCCCAGCCTACTTCCAGGGGGGCCACTTTTCGAAGCACTTTGGCGCTCTTTTAACTCATCATAGGAAAATGTGGAAAAAACAGGCATACTTCTCAACTCACCCATTACAACTCCTTAAAATTTTTGCATAAACTTCCGAAACACCCTGTTTAAGACGTTCCTTAATATCGAAGCGCTGATCGATGCTCGTGCCAAAGTACAAACCCGCAGTTTCGACTGTACTAAAGCAATAACGTCACTGATTACGGCTTTAGCATTATGAAAGACCATTACCATAAGTCTATAATATTGTTCCATAAGTTTGTCACTTTGGGGAATATTTTACTGAGACCTAGTAACGGAGTGACGTCATCACAAGATGAAAATCTCCCACTAGTGAGGCGCTGGCAATGGCTACGTGTGACGCGTTAGTAAGCGGACGGTAAACGGCGACGAAACCCGTAATGCAATCTGTCTTATGAATAGCTCTCAGTCAAATTTTTGCTTGTGAAGAATAGGTATTGTGTCACACTTATGTGACCATACTTATATTAACACGCCCGTAATAGGTGTACAGATTTTTAGTTAAGGGCTAGCCCCCCCAAAGCACCAAAGCAACGTTTGTCTTCAGTTTTTGTAATCCCCTCATACGAGCCAAGCCACGTCAATGTCAAAACTTTCTATAAAGAAGAAAAGTTGTAAGTCAGAAGCGGTAAATAAAACGAGTGAACAGTTGTGTGAAATTTCGCTCTCTTTCAGTGTCTTTCGGAAAGCAACAGCTTCTCCATTTATTACGTCTTTATAAATCATTAATATCGTTTTTTTTCGCTCCTGCGGAGAGCGATAGAAATTATTCTTGTTGCTCTTTCCGGCATTCTTCTCTTCTCATCTTTTGAAAGACAGAGAAAGAGAAGGCGACTTTTCGACCACTGACGGAAAATAAAAGTTCCTGCAGATCGTAGGCGGCGGCGGTGGCGTCGGCGGTGGCGGGTGTTGCCCTAAACTGGCTCGGGGATTTTTAGTGGGACAGCGGATAGGGACGAATCATTGTTAACATCTGTGTCTTGGCACAAAAGCTCGCGGATATTTTGGTCTTTTCTCTCTTTGGCCTTTGGCGATTGATTCTCTCTTTCCCCATTTCTTTCCAGCCAGAAAGAGACATCGAAAGCCACCCCGACCCCCCACCGACCCTCTACCGACCCCATCCTCAACCCTGTTTCTTTTCCGCTCTGTAGCCGCCTTTTATCCTCTAGCGTCCCAATCCGCGTCTTCTCTCCTCGAGTTGAGCTAGCTACGGCAGAAGGGGTTGCTGACTATTCCTACATCACCGTTACGTATATATATATATATATATATATAGAGGGCTTCCTTCACCCCCACTTTTGTAAATGGCGGCTCTCCTTCGCTTTATATCGAATCCGTTTGATCACGCTCGGGCGATTTCAATCGCTTCTTCTTTTGTTCGTTGGTTTCTCTCTCTCTGGTGTATAGAGGAGAACTTCTATCTTCATCCCGAATCCCAAGTCGCCATCATTCTTTCGCCTCTCTCTCTCCCTCTGTCTTTTAGGACGCTTGGATTCTCCGTTTACCCCTTTTGTCCAGATCCTAAACGCGCTATTTGTAATAATATGTGTGTGTAAAAGGGTTCGTTCTAATTCAACTTCCTGCGTATCCGATGGCTACTTTTGTTTTAAACGTCTTCCCTCCATTTATGGTCTTATCTTTATTATTAAGATTAAGATTATTTGGATCTTTATTTGGTGGAAACTATTAGCTTGTGTTGCGCGAAAACAAACTCTTGGTGCCAATTTTAGCGCATTTACATTTTACAAAATTTCAGGCCCTATGCAAAACTCTACAAATGGGCCTCTAAAATATATTTTTAAGCAGGAATCCATACTTCTACTTGGAATGTTTATCGCGGCAGATTTTTGTCTCAATGTCGCTGATGGTTTTTTTGACGTCACTATGTTAACTTAACCAACAACAACGTGAGAGGGGAGCCCACGCAGAAGGGATTTTTTATCTCGTAGGCCGTCAGAGTGGTCTTACCATTCGCTATACGGCAGGATAAGCATTCCAAGTAGAGGTATGGATTCCTGTTTTAAGTTATTTTGAATGATATAATAGTAACATTTCTTCCATTCGAGATAAAATAGTTAATTTTCCTGAAACTAAAGTCCCTTGCTTTCTAAGGACCTATTAGCGTTAGTGGGATGTACTACACCATAAATACACTATGTGAACTACACTAAATAGCCTAAGTGTAGCCCATAGTTTTCACTTATTGTTAATGACACTTTATAGGCTTCGAGTAATATTTTGCAAAATAAAATAGCGGACAACCTTAGAATTTTAATGTTTCAACTGTTGTCTTAATAAAAACTGCGCTTACCGACATTTCTAAATTAATCTTTAACTAGGCACTAACAAGGAGACGACCTGAGGTGATAATCACCGATTTTGTTCAAACTCGGGTATAGTGTACACCCCCATGTACATTAAAAAACCTGCAAGGGAAAAGTTGCGACGGGCTTTCGTTTTGCCATGGCAACCGAAAACGTTTTTGACAACATGATTTGGGATTTTTCCATTGAAAATAACATGGGAATCTGAAGGATTTCCCCCCTGTGAAACCTTTTAAAAAATGAAAATTTTCGAAAAATTCAAAACCTTTAAAAATACATTTAAATTGATTTAAAAAATTAAATTTAATCAAGTTTAAATGCAATTTGGTCCTTCAGATTCCCATGTTATTTTCAATGGAAAAATCCCAAATCATGTTGTCAAAAACGTTTTCGGTTGCCATGGAAAAACGAAAGCCCGTCGCAACTTTTCCCTTGCAGGTTTTTCAAGTTACATGTAGGTGTACATTATACCCGACTTTGAACGAAATCGGTGATAATCATCTCGGGTCGTCTCCTTGTAAGTCTACTGGTAAAACGTCTTTATTATCCGCTTAATTTCTTATCTCTTTGATTTAAGAAAGAGGCAAGGAATTTAGAAATATTCGCTTCGTATTTTATGATATTTTATTATACATAAAAGGTGAATATATATTCACCTTTTATGAATGGATTATTTTAGCGGTGTGTAAAAAGATTTACATTCGAGTCTATTTCAGTGACGTTATCAGACGAGCAAAAGCAGGAGGGAGATGGCAAAGCGACCTCAAAAGTAACGTCAACTTTTAGCTGTGACAATAAAAGGGGGGACTTCTCAACTATGCCGCTCGTTTTAATATTTATAAGCCGCGCGTATTTGAATAAATATTCCTCGACGAAGTGAAGCGAAGGAAGGGGGGGGGGGTGGCGAAGAATAAAAGCAACGGATGATTAGGGGCTGCAGGGGGGCTGAGCAAAAAAGGAATAGCTGCAATGGGAGAGGGAGATTGAGGTCTGTGATCGGTGGTGTGAACGGGACTCCGTTGACGCGTGCCCAAGTGCTTATTTCTCTAGCGAATGAAATATTAAAAGACTCTTATACTTGGCTTCTATATATATTTTTCGTGCGCCCGACAAACGACGTTGTTACTTCGCGATAGACGTAAATTGTTGGAAAGCTTTTGGTTGGGGAAAAGGACAAAGGGACCGCCTTTGAGAATCGCGTCTTAAACCTTGATGTCTTTTGTCCTTCTATTTTTTGGTTCGCGGAATTCTGGGTAGTAAAAATATAGTAAATCAGGGATGGATATCTATGGGATAATTCAGTAATTAGAGAAGTTGCTTATTGGCAAAATATTTTGCTTATTGAAAATATTTGTGTTTTTGTTTCTAAATAAAATTAATGTTTGTGTTTTTGTTTTTATTATGAGCTCTGAAATGAGTGAATGTATGAGCTCTGAAATGAGTGAATGTATGAGCTCTGAAATGAGTGAATGTATGAGCTCTGAAATGAGTGAATGTATGAGCTCTTAAATTTCAATGAGACAAAGAGATGAGCTGCGTCAGAATTTTTTTTTAAAAGAGCGGCATTGAGAGAGCGCATTGAAATATTATTACAAATGAGCTAAAAGAGCGGGAGAGCAAATGTTTAAAATGACGAGATGAGCTTTGGTAGGAGCGCAAACGCTTATCATAGAAAGAACTAGATATGAGCTGAGGTTTCACTATACTATGAAATATTTGAGTGATTTTGAGAGAGCAATTGAAATCCATTGGCACGGAGCTGAGAATTAGTCAAAACTATTGCTTACTGCAGAGAGCGGTAATGAGCTGAGCTTGCGTTTTTTTTTTCAAAATGCCCATCACTGGGTTATTCTCGAGAATTTCGTAAATACGTGTACGTATATTAATGGAATGGACACTTGGTCGGATATCAATAAATATCGCTTATCAGCGAGACCGGAATTCGAGTAGTTCTTGTAATGGTTTTGCCCTTTTTATTCGCTCCTCGTCGAAAAAAGCCGCTTGAAAGCGGCGTAAAACGTCAGTCGGCAAAGGTCGGGACATTTGCGGGATCGGTCATCTAGATGGCGCTCTTCACCTATATATATACACAGGCACATTCGGAGGCTCTTTCGCCAGCAGCCGGAAATGACGGCGTCATTTCCGCTTCTCTTTAACGCGTTTTCCAGTTTCCTAGGACGTTTTTCTCTCCATCTACTTCCCCCGCAGCCATCTGCACTTCGATTCGCCTCTTCTGGATTCAGTCGACCACTCCACGATCGGCTTTTTCTTCTCTTTTTCTGTCTATAAAGTAAACCTTTTTAGCGCCATCTACTTCTTTATATACCCGGCCTCCGTTCTCTCTCACTTCAGACTAAGTCGAGATCTTCCGAATAAACGGATACTGATCATTATTTTGAAGAGGCGGTGCCCGCATTTTCTCTTGAAACACGAAAACATTTAAGTGTCTTAAAATACCGGCTCGCGCTTTCACAAACGATTAGAACCGTATTATTATTGTCGTCTGCTTCAGCCTTATCGATTGGAAACTAGCAATGTCTGGCTCGCAAATTGTCCGACTTTAATTAATAAGTAATTTTAGAAACGCCAAGTATTTCGTGGCTTAGTTAACGTTCTAATTAATATACATTTCTTTTTTTAGTTATTTTTCTCAAATTTGTTTGAAAGACGATATATATTCTCCATATGGAGACTAACAAATAAGGGACGGTACACTCAATAGATAGTTAAGTTGGCACTATGGTGTGGTGGAGGTTTCGGAAACTTCTCCACTCAAACGAAATTACTTGATAAATCTTAAAAAAAAACCAATTAATAATTAACCTTATACTAAAAAAACGAAAAATGATAAATAACTGAAAAAGGTTTTTTTTAATCTCAAATTTTTATGCAACATTTCTCGCGCTGGGGGACATTTACTAGTGTAAAATTTATTGACCTTGAACCATGCCTTCAAGGTCATTCAAAAACCGTTGGGTTTACGGATTTGGTTTAACCAAATTTGACCAATTAGAATACGATAAATTGAAAATTAAAGGGAATATAACCTCAGGTATTTGGTGTGGAACACCAACGTTTGTAGCTCTGGCCGGTCTTGCATTTGGCTTTAGAAATGTTATATTCTTTAAAGGGAATATAACCTGCAAAGCAATCTTTATGGAAGACCCCTTTAATTTTTCAAAATACCCTGTACAGTGGTGCCAAACATTTCTAAAGCCAAATGCAAGACCGGCCAGAGCTACAAGCGTTGGTGTTCCACACCAAGTACATGAGGGATCTCGGGGTGGCGGAGTGGTTAGCACTTTCGCCTCGCAGCAAGAGAAGCTGGGTTCAATCCCAACTTGTGGGACTGCGTGAAAACTCGGAATCAATCCTTCTTCTCTCCCCACTGGTTTGGGGGGTTTCCCCCCCGAGCTTTTAGATTTCCCCTTCCATAAATGTTTGGCGCCACTGTACGGGAAATTTGAAAAATTGAAGGGGTCTTCCATAAAGATTGATTTGCAGGTTATATTCCCTTTAATGAACTCACGAGGAGACGACCCGAGGTGGTTCTCACCGATTTGGTTCAAAGTTGGGGGATTGTTAGACCTAGATGTAACATAAAACCCGTTAAAGGGAAAAGTTACGCTGGGCTTCCGTTTTGCCATGGCAACCAAAAATATTTTTGACAACATAAAATAAGAAAAAGTCTATGTAAAATAACATGCGAAAATGACAAATTCTAAGGGTCCCCCCTGTGCAAAACCATTTTGGAAAATGGCGGATATCAATAAAACTCATCGTGCGATAAGTTCCGTAAATATTCGTCGATTAATCAGAAATTTTCTACGTTTCATTATCTGCCCGAGTTAATTAGACCTATGGGTTTTCCAATACTAATCCGACGCCATTTTTAAAAATGGTTGATATAAATATAACTTATGATGCGATAACTGTCGAAACTATTTGTCGATTTACGTGAAACTTTCTACATTACATTATCTGATCGAATAAATAAGCCCCTTACACTGTGTTAGAAATATAACGCCATTTTAACTGCTGAA
This sequence comes from Leiobunum rupestre, assembly GCF_980474605.1. NCBI lineage: Eukaryota > Metazoa > Arthropoda > Arachnida > Opiliones > Sclerosomatidae > Leiobunum > Leiobunum rupestre. Next base: position 15,478,749 of record NC_143390.1, read on the forward strand.
TTTATTTGTACATTAATTTGAAATCTGCTGTTTGCAAAATAGCGCATAACAATATCTCTCTTGATTGTTATTAGAAAAATTATCGATTATCACTAATTTCCCGAGTTATCAATAATTTCGAGTTACCAATAATTTCCTGAGTTATCAATAATTCCCCAAGTTTCCAATAATTTCCCGAAATACCAATAATTTCCCGAGTTACCAATAATTTCCCAAGTTAAAAATAATTTCCAGAATTACCAATAATTTGAAGAATTACCAATAGTTTCCACAAAAACAAATTATTTCCCAAATTACCAATAATTTTCCAAATTACCAAAAATTTCCTGAATTACAACCATTTTCTGAATTCATAATAATTTTCCGAATTACCAATAATTCTACAATGCCACAATTGAACTAATTTAATAATATTTCAATTTACCCAAATTATGCCTAAATGATAAATTTAACCATAATTATTTTCTATTAATCCAATGATATTGGATTTTGCCGAAATGTATTAAAATTTACCCATTTTATATGAAGTTTCCTATAATTTTTTTTAACAATAACAATATAGAATTTATCGCACCAAGGGATACATTGATGTGCGTTATTTGGAAAAACGGCGTATTTCTCTCAAAAGAAATAGGACTAATATACTCGGTCAGAAATAGAAAATTTCAGAATAGTTGACGAATAATTACGGAACTTCTCAGACATGCGCCATTTTGCAAAATGGGTTCGGGATTCTTTCAAAATAGAAAGGACTTATTTATTCGATCATTTAATGAAACAGAAAAATTCCGATTTATCGTCGAATAATAACGGAACTTATATGACATCCGCCATTTTCCAAAATGGCCTCGAATTTTATTAAAATTAATAGGATTTATTATCTTTAATAGGTAATGTAAAGTAGAAAATTTCAAGTAATTGGACAAATAATTTCGGCAGTTATCGCATTAGGAGATATAATTAATATCTGCCATATTGTAAAATGGCGTCATATTTCTATCACAGTGTAAGGGGCTTATTTATTCGATCAGATAATGTAATGTAGAAAATTTCACATAAATCGACAAATAATTTCGGCAGTTATCGCATCATAAGTTATATTTATATCCACCATTTTTCAAAATGGCGTCGGATTATTATTGGAAAACCCATAGGTCTAATTAACTCGGGCAGATAATGAAACGTAGAAAATTTCTGATTAATCGACGAATATTTACGGAACTTATCGCACGATGAGTTTTATTGATATCCACCATTTTCCAAAATGGTGTCGGTTTTCTAAAAATCTATAGTACGAATTCATTCGGGCAGATAATGTAACGTAGAAAATCTTAGGTTAATCGGATACAAATTACCTAACTTATTGCACCATGATTTATATTTGTATCCGCCATTTTATAAAATGGCGTCGTTTTCCTATCGAAATCTAAAAATCTGTTTACATCGTTCAGATAATGTAATGTAGAGATTTTAAGATTTATCATGGCATAAGTTTTACAAATATTTTGTATTATACCTAAAATTTCGACGTATTTATTCACATTCGCTCGAGTTCACCCAAAATGGTTTTTATTCCCCCCTATTTGTCCAAAGTAATCCAAAAATGATAAATTAACTATTTTTTTAATTTTTGTTAAAATAATTTTTTTTTTGATTTATTGAAGTTTTGCACAGGGGGGACCCTTAGAATGTGTCATTTTCGTATGTTATTTTACTTAGACTTTTTACCTCTCCGAGGGGACAAAGTCCCCTAGGAGGGGTTATACAACGACCGTGTCTGTCTGTGGGTCTGTGGGTGGGTCTGTGGGTGGGTCTGTCTGTCTGTCAGGACTGCGAACGCGTTCGCATTTTCGGTGCAAAGTGTAATCACTGCGTACGCAGTTTCTCAAAGGGTTGGCAAAACCACCGTGGACGGTGAGCGTTAACGGATGCATTTGCGGTTTGGTTTGGATGGTGTTTTTTCGCTCACCGTCGTGACGGTTTGGTGTATTACGTTTTTGTAATGTTTATGCGTAGGTTGTGAGTGTTGAATTTGTTGTGTTTGTGTTCTGATGGTTGTGCATGTTGAGTCTGTTGTGTTTATATGGGCGTTTTCTCTCCAACTTCTTCTTAATGACTTTGGGACGGACCGAGTGCTGAGTGTAATGCTACCTCTCAACGTCCAATGGCAGGGTTTCCACCAGTTGTACACGGTATTCATCTTAGTATCAATTTGCGATCGCATCTGGCGGGATTTGAACCCGAGACCTCCTGATTGACAGGCGGACGTTCTACCACAGAACCACCGACACTTGTTACGCCTTATTGAAAATTAGACCTTCAGCTTTATCGGAAGCGTATTTAATAGAGTAGGAAATTTTGGTTTAATTGAAATAGAATTGAAATTGAAATTATTGCATCGAAGAAATTCTAATTTAGCGTTTCTCTATTGATTAAAAACAAATGCGCCACCCAGGTTTCGAACCCAGACCATTCGGCTTGGCAGTCGAGCGCTCTACCACAGAACCACCGATAGCTGCTTAGATTCACTGAAATTAAGACAGGCATCGTAAGCATAATAGGTAATAAAGTCTTTTTTTATTAATGAATTTATGAAGGCCTAATCTGGTATTTTTTAAAGGTTAAATCTTGTTTTAGCGCAGTCAGCCGAGATTAGAGGGTTAAAGGGTAGACCCTGTGGGTGGTCCACTTTCTTAACGACCTATATATAGTTCTGTTAATTCAAAGGAGATAATTTAACGTTAATTGCTTTAAGAGCTGGCGGTTAGTCAAGTGGCTCTCTGTGCTTTGTTGATGGTAAGGTTTTTGCTTCTTGTAAATACATTTGGTGTGGATATTTGGATATCTACGATTTCTAACGCAGTCAATGATTTCTTGGGTGTGCGAGTCATTATATGATATTGGAAATTGGACGGCATTGGTCTTTTTCATGTGGTATGCGTCACAACGTCAACAGGAAGTGAACGAGTCGTCCACTACCAGATATCTACGGTATCTTCATCAAGGGCGAGTGTTGAAATAAAATGAGCGTTAAAGATGCGGCAAGTATTTCGTAAGCGAGTAATTCCAAAAAGCCTCTGTAGATATTTCTTTCATTAAAATTTGCTTCGTAATATATTTAACTGATAAACTTGTTCTGTAAAAGGGTTTAATTCAATTGTGCATTGTTATAGTACGTCTAACTTACTGTTGTAACTACTTAACTTATGATATTCTGAATAAATTAAAATTGGTCGTTTCGTCTCAATTATTTTAATTATAATTAAAATTTTATACCGGGCGGGATAGAAATGGGTTAATATTTTTAACAAATAACTCTAAATTGCGGAGATATATCTTTAAGGGTTATCTCGAGAAATTAATACCACTAGGGACAATTCTTCCGAGGAGAGGTATATTTTGGCTTGCCAACTTGTTCTTATTTTATGTTGTCAAAATCATTTTTGGTTGCCATGGCAAAACGGAAGCTCAGCGTAACTTTTCCCTTTAACGGGTTTCATGTTACATCTAGGTCTAACAATCCCCCAACTTTGAACCAAATCGGTGAGAACCACCTCGGGTCGTCTCCTCGTCAGTGTGTGATAATAAATGATCTGATTAGTTTTAATGTGCTTGAGCTCGTTTAACGATGGAGTTCAATTATTCAAACTTGTTGTCATGATAACCAAATCAGGTTCAATTCATTAACCTCCAATTTCTCGACTTCTGATTGGTCAAATTTGGTCAAATCAAAGTTAATTGAACTAATAATATGGCGAGCAGCAACTTTCTAATTGGAACCAAATCCGTAAGCGACATAGTTTTTGAATTACCTTGAAGGCATGGTTCATGGTCATTCAATTTTACACTAGTAAATGTCCCCCTGCACAAGGAATGTTCCATAGAAATTTGAGATTTAAAAAAATAACGGTTTTAAGTTATTTACCATTTTGGGTTTTTTAGTGTATTACTAAAACTTTAATTTAACTAACAGAATAACAAACCCTTTAAACGTCTATCTCTTTGTAATTTAACTAACAGAATGTTAACTCCTCGCGTAGGCATCCAAAGTATTTATTTATCATATCTTCCACGAGATGGCACTAGCGACGCGTTCTTATATTTATAATCGCCGTTTTAACATTGAGTGTGTCGTCCCTTATTTATTGGTCTAAGCTTTTGTATATCCTCCAACGTGACACAACTCTAGAAAGACAAAGATTGATGCATGTAAAGATGGGAATGAGAGGCTCGCGAGATGAAGACGCGGGGAAAGAAGCCGGATCAATTTAATGGATTTTTTAAAAGAATTTAAAAAACGCGTCTCGCCAATTACGTTCGACGGAGTTACGCCGAGCGGGATGAGGGATAGAGAATTGGAGAGAGGTCTGAAGGATCCGCGGGGAAGGGATGACGAGAGGCAGAGGTTGGAATGAGGCCAATAAACTGTTAAAAAGTCAATTGCTACGGCACAAAAAAAAAGGAGTCGCTTATCTTTCGGCGAACGCCAGGCTACGGAAATAAAGCCGTCTCAATTTTTGCAGCAGCCACTATAACGCGCCCCCTCCGTCTCCTAGCTTCATTCTTTCGACGCTGTACGCCCTTTTTCCATCTTCTCCTTATATTCGTTGCGGCCCAGTCTACTGAGTCCGAAGAGGCATGTACGAGGAGAGGAAAAACCTAATTTTTTATTCCGTCTCTTTTTCTTACTTCGGTCGGCTATCTTTCTTCCGTCTTAGTGTACTTCTTTTCCTTTTGCCGCTTGAATCCCGCGTCGTTTTGCCTCGTAAACGTTGAATCTAATCGTTTCTTGAAAGCCGACCCTTCTCTCGCCCCGAAAAAGTTCAGCGAGCAAAAAATAAGAAACCATTCTTTTCTATCCAATGTCGTTCTCTTTTTCGTACTCGCCTTCCTACTCGTTTCGTCGGAAGGTTGCGAATTGGAGCTTGCAGTTCTCGTTGTTGTATGAGGTTATTTCGAAACCCATTTAGTATCATTTTGTAAGGAGCTTAAGGATGTACTTTTGGATAATATGGAAATTTAGCAACAAATTTTAATAGATTATTTTATATCTCGTTCTTTCTATGATAAGCGTTTTGCGCTCCTACCAAAGCTCATCTCGTCATTATAAGCATTAATTTGCTCTCCCGCTCTTTAAGCTCATTTGTAATAATATTTCAATGCGCTCTCTCAATGCCGCTCTTTAAAAAAAAATCTGGCGCAGCTCATCTCTTTGTCTCATTGAAATTTAAGATCCTTTTTTACGGAAATATTTCCGTATTTTTCCGAAAAAAATATTTTATTCCATGATTAGTCTAATATTGTTTGCAAATTTAAATAAAGCGGCATTTTCACCTCATTTTTTCCAATCTAAAAGTAAAACTAAACCCCTAGACTAGTTTAAACTGATTAACCATGTAACAATATTAATGTTTTGTGGTATGTTTACTGTTATTAGACATCTTATATCGATAAAAACATTAAAACCCTTGGAAAGTAATTTGTTTCAATTTTTTATTTTTCCTATTTGCGGAAAATTTTCCGGAAAATTAACAACTCTAGGAACAACCATATTTTGATAAAATTGAACATGTGAATTTCAATATAAATAATATGGAAAATTATTAGAAATCGAACTTACTTAGGAACTTCTCTCCTATTAAAGGTTTTGGAAAAACCGGCAATAGGAAAATTTCCCAAATCTTGAAAAGTACCAAAATGCTTTTACAAACACTTTTGTACGGGACCATATTAAGCCATGTGCCAAGTGTGCCAAGGCACAGGGGTCCCAGAGGTTAGGGGCCCCTGTATTCGAAATAAATGTTTTTCCCATTCTATTGGTATTTTACGATTATTACAACATATTGGCGTTAATAGAGTCAAAAAGTAAGGTCTGAATTTCTTTAAGGGCCCAAAATTCTACTTTGCACAGGGCCCCCAATAGTGTTAATCCGGCCCTGTTTTTGTACTTCAAACTTGAAATTGTACTGAAAATGTACAATACTAGCAATGAAGGCAACGCTGCTCCAGGATTAATCTCGGGTTTTTTATTTGGTTTCCATGGTAACAATTATTAGTTTTGCTTATAAAATAATAAAATCTTCAATTACACATGAAACGTTTATCGCGCATGCAATTAACGTCGTTAAAGCTATGATTAGGTCGTTTCATTTTCATGAATAAAAATGTTATATTATTTTTTAGAAGTAATAAAAATTAAAAATAAACTATTAAAATTAAATTTTTAATGTTTGTTTGTTGACAAGTGAATTGTTCACTTTTATTTTTTGACAACGAAAAGACGAAACAAACTAGTATGTTTATATCTAAATTATGAATCTACTAACTAGTTCCGTGTTTAATTCAAGACTTTATTCATACAAATAATAAAAGTGTTTCTAATTAGATGAAATATACGTTTTTATGAATTGTTTTACGTTTTCAAAGTAGAACATTTAAATTATACAATTTTGAAATCATAGTTTTTAAAGCCGGTGCAGGGCCCCGTTGAGATAGAGCACCCAATCGGGATACTAGCAGTCTTAACCCACTTGTCAGATTGGCCACCTTATTCTTCAGATCTTTCCAAATCGCCAACATTTTTGGCAAAGAGCCTCAATTTAGCGCAGGCCGATTCTTCCACCGTCGAAGATTTTTCACTACTTTATTTTCTTATATAGATATTTTTTGACTTTCCTATAGTTTCTTGTATTATATATATATAAGGTAGCAACGTATTTGGCTCTCTCAATTCCACACGCTCTTATTTTCTTTTTCGTTTACAATAGAAAGTGGAAAGTTGAAAACGGAACGAACTAAAAAGAAAGTATTATTTACTCGAATTATTTCCGGAGTTATTTTCAAGAGGAAAAGGGGTTTGGGAGGGGGGTCGAATGGATATAGATCTTGTTTTATTTGACGCTTTTTTCGGTTCCTTCGCGGGGGGGGGGGGGGGGCATTTCTTCGAGCATGAATCGTAATAATAGGCGACTATTGATCCGACGCTTTGCCCCGATTTATTGGAGTTTTATTTTCTTCCTCTCGCTCTTCTTAGTTGTGACATCAGAAATAAAATGTACTGGTTTTTTAATGGGGGGAGAGGGTTGAATAATCGCGTTTGCTTTCTTTCTTAGAAGAAAATAGAGATAAGGAATAGAAACTGTAGCATTCAGGGGGTAGAATAATCGCATTTGGTTTCTCAGAAGAAAATATAGAAGAAGAATTTAAACTGTAGCTTTCAGGGGGTTGAATAATCAAGTTGGTTTTCTCAGAAGAAAATATAGAAGAGGAATTGAAACTGTAGTTTTCAGGGGGTTGAATAATCAAGTTGGTTTTCTCAGAAGAAAATATAGAAGAGGAATTGAAACTGTAGTTTTCAGGGGGTTGAATAATCAAGTTGGTTTTCTCAGAAGAAAATATAGAAGAGGAATTGAAACTGTAGTTTTCAGGGGGTTGAATAATCAAGTTGGTTTTCTCAGAAAAAAATATAGAAGATGAATTGAAAATGTAGTTTTCAGGGGGTTGAATAATCAAGTTGGTTTTCTCAGAAGAAAATATAGAAGAGGAATTGAAACTGTAGTTTTCAGGGGGTTGAATAATCAAGTTGGTTTTCTCAGAAGAAAATATAGAGGAATTGAAACTGTAGTTTTCAGGGGGTTGAATAATCAAGTTGGTTTTCTCAGAAAAAAATATAGAAGAGGAATTGAAAATGTAGTTTTCAGGGGGTTGAATAATCAAGTTGGTTTTCTCAGAAGAAAATATAGAAGAAGAATTTAAACTGTAGCTTTCAGGGTGTTGAATAATCAAGTTGGTTTTCTCAGAAGAAAATATAGAAGAGGAATTGAAACTGTAGTTTTCAGGGGGTTGAATAATCAAGTTGGTTTTCTCAGAAGAAAATATAGAAGAGGAATTGAAACTGTAGTTTTCAGGGGGTTGAATAATCAAGTTGGTTTTCTCAGAAGAAAATATAGAAGAGGAATTGAAACTGTAGTTTTCAGGGGGTTGAATAATCAAGTTGGTTTTCTCAGAAAAAAATATAGAAGATGAATTGAAAATGTAGTTTTCAGGGGGTTGAATAATCAAGTTGGTTTTCTCAGAAGAAAATATAGAAGAGGAATTGAAACTGTAGTTTTCAGGGGGTTGAATAATCAAGTTGGTTTTCTCAGAAGAAAATATAGAAGAGGAATTGAAACTGTAGTTTTCAGGGGGTTGAATAATCAAGTTGGTTTTCTCAGAAGAAAATATAGAAGAGGAATTGAAACTGTAGTTTTCAGGGGGTTGAATAATCAAGTTGGTTTTCTCAGAAGAAAATATAGAAGAGGAATTGAAACTGTAGTTTTCAGGGGGTTGAATAATCAAGTTGGTTTTCTCAGAAGAAAATATAGAAGAGGAATTGAAACTGTAGTTTTCAGGGGGTTGAATAATCAAGTTGGTTTTCTCAGAAGAAAATATAGAAGAGGAATTGAAACTGTAGTTTTCAGGGGGTTGAATAATCAAGTTGGTTTTCTCAGAAGAAAATATAGAAGAAGAATTTAAACTGTAGCTTTCAGGGGGTTGAATAATCAAGTTGGTTTTCTCAGAAGAAAATATAGAAGAGGAATTGAAACTGTAGTTTTCAGGGGGTTGAATAATCAAGTTGGTTTTCTCAGAAAAAAATATAGAAGATGAATTGAAAATGTAGTTTTCAGGGGGTTGAATAATCAAGTTGGTTTTCTCAGAAGAAAATATAGAAGAGGAATTGAAACTGTAGTTTTCAGGGGGTTGAATAATCAAGTTGGTTTTCTCAGAAGAAAATATAGAAGAGGAATTGAAACTGTAGTTTTCAGGGGGTTGAATAATCAAGTTGGTTTTCTCAGAAGAAAATATAGAAGAGGAATTGAAACTGTAGTTTTCAGGGGGTTGAATAATCAAGTTGGTTTTCTCAGAAGAAAATATAGAAGAGGAATTGAAACTGTAGTTTTCAGGGGGTTGAATAATCAAGTTGGTTTTCTCAGAAGAAAATATAGAAGAGGAATTGAAACTGTAGTTTTCAGGGGGTTGAATAATCAAGTTGGTTTTCTCAGAAGAAAATATAGAAGAGGAATTGAAACTGTAGTTTTCAGGGGGTTGAATAATCAAGTTGGTTTTCTCAGAAGAAAATATAGAAGAAGAATTTAAACTGTAGCTTTCAGGGGGTTGAATAATCAAGTTGGTTTTCTCAGAAGAAAATATAGAAGAGGAATTGAAACTGTAGTTTTCAGGGGGTTGAATAATCAAGTTGGTTTTCTCAGAAGAAAATATAGAAGAGGAATTGAAACTGTAGTTTTCAGGGGGTTGAATAATCAAGTTGGTTTTCTCAGAAGAAAATATAGAAGAGGAATTGAAACTGTAGTTTTCAGGGGGTTGAATAATCAAGTTGGTTTTCTCAGAAGAAAATATAGAAGAGGAATTGAAACTGTAGTTTTCAGGGGGTTGAATAATCAAGTTGGTTTTCTCAGAAGAAAATATAGAAGAGGAATTGAAACTGTAGTTTTCAGGGGGTTGAATAATCAAGTTGGTTTTCTCAGAAGAAAATATAGAGGAATTGAAACTGTAGTTTTCAGGGGGTTGAATAATCAAGTTGGTTTTCTCAGAAAAAAATATAGAAGAGGAATTGAAAATGTAGTTTTCAGGGGGTTGAATAATCAAGTTGGTTTTCTCAGAAGAAAATATAGAAGAAGAATTTAAACTGTAGCTTTCAGGGGGTTGAATAATCAAGTTGGTTTTCTCAGAAGAAAATATAGAAGAGGAATTGAAACTGTAGTTTTCAGGGGGTTGAATAATCAAGTTGGTTTTCTCAGAAGAAAATATAGAAGAGGAATTGAAACTGTAGTTTTCAGGGGGTTGAATAATCAAGTTGGTTTTCTCAGAAGAAAATATAGAAGAGGAATTGAAACTGTAGTTTTCAGGGGGTTGAATAATCAAGTCGGTTTTCTCAGAAAAAAATATAGAAGATGAATTGAAAATGTAGTTTTCAGGGGGTTGAATAATCAAGTTGGTTTTCTCAGAAGAAAATATAGAAGAGGAATTGAAACTGTAGTTTTCAGGGGGTTGAATAATCAAGTTGGTTTTCTCAGAAGAAAATATAGAAGAGGAATTGAAACTGTAGTTTTCAGGGGGTTGAATAATCAAGTTGGTTTTCTCAGAAGAAAATATAGAAGAGGAATTGAAACTGTAGTTTTCAGGGGGTTGAATAATCAAGTTGGTTTTTTCAGAAAAAAATATAGAAGAGGAATTGAAAATGTAGTTTTCAGGGGGTTGAATAATCAAGTTGGTTTTCTCAGAAGAAAATATAGAAGAAGAATTTAAACTGTAGCTTTCAGGGGGTTGAATAATCAAGTTGGTTTTCTCAGAAGAAAATATAGAAGAGGAATTGAAACTGTAGTTTTCAGGGGGTTGAATAATCAAGTTGGTTTTCTCAGAAGAAAATATAGAAGAGGAATTGAAACTGTAGTTTTCAGGGGGTTGAATAATCAAGTTGGTTTTCTCAGAAGAAAATATAGAGGAATTGAAACTGTAGTTTTCAGGGGGTTGAATAATCAAGTTGGTTTTCTCAGAAAAAAATATAGAAGAGGAATTGAAAATGTAGTTTTCAGGGGGTTGAATAATCAAGTTGGTTTTCTCAGAAGAAAATATAGAAGAAGAATTTAAACTGTAGCTTTCAGGGGGTTGAATAATCAAGTTGGTTTTCTCAGAAGAAAATATAGAAGAGGAATTGAAACTGTAGTTTTCAGGGGGTTGAATAATCAAGTTGGTTTTCTCAGAAGAAAATATAGAAGAGGAATTGAAACTGTAGTTTTCAGGGGGTTGAATAATCAAGTTGGTTTTCTCAGAAGAAAATATAGAAGAGGAATTGAAACTGTAGTTTTCAGGGGGTTGAATAATCAAGTTGGTTTTCTCAGAAAAAAATATAGAAGATGAATTGAAAATGTAGTTTTCAGGGGGTTGAATAATCAAGTTGGTTTTCTCAGAAGAAAATATAGAAGAGGAATTGAAACTGTAGTTTTCAGGGGGTTGAATAATCAAGTTGGTTTTCTCAGAAGAAAATATAGAAGAGGAATTGAAACTGTAGTTTTCAGGGGGTTGAATAATCAAGTTGGTTTTCTCAGAAAAAAATATAGAAGATGAATTGAAAATGTAGTTTTCAGGGGGTTGAATAATCAAGTTGGTTTTCTCAGAAGAAAATATAGAAGAGGAATTGAAACTGTAGTTTTCAGGGGGTTGAATAATCAAGTTGGTTTTCTCAGAAGAAAATATAGAGGAATTGAAACTGTAGTTTTCAGGGGGTTGAATAATCAAGTTGGTTTTCTCAGAAAAAAATATAGAAGAGGAATTGAAAATGTAGTTTTCAGGGGGTTGAATAATCAAGTTGGTTTTCTCAGAAGAAAATATAGAAGAGGAATTGAAACTGTAGTTTTCAGGGGGTTGAATAATCAAGTTGGTTTTCTCAGAAGAAAATATAGAAGAGGAATTGAAACTGTAGTTTTCAGGGGGTTGAATAATCAAGTTGGTTTTCTCAGAAGAAAATATAGAAGAGGAATTGAAACTGTAGTTTTCAGGGGGTTGAATAATCAAGTTGGTTTTCTCAGAAGAAAATATAGAGGAATTGAAACTGTAGTTTTCAGGGGGTTGAATAATCAAGTTGGTTTTCTCAGAAAAAAATATAGAAGAGGAATTGAAAATGTAGTTTTCAGGGGGTTGAATAATCAAGTTGGTTTTCTCAGAAGAAAATATAGAAGAGGAATTGAAACTGTAGTTTTCAGGGGGTTGAATAATCAAGTTGGTTTTCTCAGAAGAAAATATAGAAGAGGAATTGAAACTGTAGTTTTCAGGGGGTTGAATAATCAAGTTGGTTTTCTCAGAAAAAAATATAGAAGATGAATTGAAAATGTAGTTTTCAGGGGGTTGAATAATCAAGTTGGTTTTCTCAGAAGAAAATATAGAAGAGGAATTGAAACTGTAGTTTTCAGGGGGTTGAATAATCAAGTTGGTTTTCTCAGAAGAAAATATAGAGGAATTGAAACTGTAGTTTTCAGGGGGTTGAATAATCAAGTTGGTTTTCTCAGAAAAAAATATAGAAGAGGAATTGAAAATGTAGTTTTCAGGGGGTTGAATAATCAAGTTGGTTTTCTCAGAAGAAAATATAGAAGAGGAATTGAAACTGTAGTTTTCAGGGGGTTGAATAATCAAGTTGGTTTTCTCAGAAAAAAATATAGAAGATGAATTGAAAATGTAGTTTTCAGGGGGTTGAATAATCAAGTTGGTTTTCTCAGAAGAAAATATAGAAGAGGAATTGAAACTGTAGTTTTCAGGGGGTTGAATAATCAAGTTGGTTTTCTCAGAAGAAAATATAGAGGAATTGAAACTGTAGTTTTCAGGGGGTTGAATAATCAAGTTGGTTTTCTCAGAAAAAAATATAGAAGAGGAATTGAAAATGTAGTTTTCAGGGGGTTGAATAATCAAGTTGGTTTTCTCAGAAGAAAATATAGAAGAAGAATTTAAACTGTAGCTTTCAGGGGGTTGAATAATCAAGTTGGTTTTCTCAGAAGAAAATATAGAAGAGGAATTGAAACTGTAGTTTTCAGGGGGTTGAATAATCAAGTTGGTTTTCTCAGAAGAAAATATAGAAGAGGAATTGAAACTGTAGTTTTCAGGGGGTTGAATAATCAAGTTGGTTTTCTCAGAAGAAAATATAGAAGAGGAATTGAAACTGTAGTTTTCAGGGGGTTGAATAATCAAGTTGGTTTTCTCAGAAAAAAATATAGAAGATGAATTGAAAATGTAGTTTTCAGGGGGTTGAATAATCAAGTTGGTTTTCTCAGAAGAAAATATAGAAGAGGAATTGAAACTGTAGTTTTCAGGGGGTTGAATAATCAAGTTGGTTTTCTCAGAAGAAAATATAGAAGAGGAATTGAAACTGTAGTTTTCAGGGGGTTGAATAATCAAGTTGGTTTTCTCAGAAGAAAATATAGAAGAGGAATTGAAACTGTAGTTTTCAGGGGGTTGAATAATCAAGTTGGTTTTCTCAGAAGAAAATATAGAAGAGGAATTGAAACTGTAGTTTTCAGGGGGTTGAATAATCAAGTTGGTTTTCTCAGAAGAAAATATAGAAGAGGAATTGAAACTGTAGTTTTCAGGGGGTTGAATAATCAAGTTGGTTTTCTCAGAAGAAAATATAGAAGAGGAATTGAAACTGTAGTTTTCAGGGGGTTGAATAATCAAGTTGGTTTTCTCAGAAGAAAATATAGAAGAGGAATTGAAACTGTAGTTTTCAGGGGGTTGAATAATCAAGTTGGTTTTCTCAGAAGAAAATATAGAAGAAGAATTTAAACTGTAGCTTTCAGGGGGTTGAATAATCAAGTTGGTTTTCTCAGAAGAAAATATAGAAGAGGAATTGAAACTGTAGTTTTCAGGGGGTTGAATAATCAAGTTGGTTTTCTCAGAAGAAAATATAGAAGAGGAATTGAAACTGTAGTTTTCAGGGGGTTGAATAATCAAGTTGGTTTTCTCAGAAGAAAATATAGAGGAATTGAAACTGTAGTTTTCAGGGGGTTGAATAATCAAGTTGGTTTTCTCAGAAAAAATATAGAAGAGGAATTGAAAATGTAGTTTTCAGGGGGTTGAATAATCAAGTTGGTTTTCTCAGAAGAAAATATAGAAGAAGAATTTAAACTGTAGCTTTCAGGGGGTTGAATAATCAAGTTGGTTTTCTCAGAAGAAAATATAGAAGAGGAATTGAAACTGTAGTTTTCAGGGGGTTGAATAATCAAGTTGGTTTTCTCAGAAGAAAATATAGAAGAGGAATTGAAACTGTAGTTTTCAGGGGGTTGAATAATCAAGTTGGTTTTCTCAGAAGAAAATATAGAAGAGGAATTGAAACTGTAGTTTTCAGGGGGTTGAATAATCAAGTTGGTTTTCTCAGAAAAAAATATAGAAGATGAATTGAAAATGTAGTTTTCAGGGGGTTGAATAATCAAGTTGGTTTTCTCAGAAGAAAATATAGAAGAGGAATTGAAACTGTAGTTTTCAGGGGGTTGAATAATCAAGTTGGTTTTCTCAGAAGAAAATATAGAAGAGGAATTGAAACTGTAGTTTTCAGGGGGTTGAATAATCAAGTTGGTTTTCTCAGAAGAAAATATAGAAGAGGAATTGAAACTGTAGTTTTCAGGGGGTTGAATAATCAAGTTGGTTTTTTTCAGAAAAAAATATAGAAGAGGAATTGAAAATGTAGTTTTCAGGGGGTTGAATAATCAAGTTGGTTTTCTCAGAAGAAAATATAGAAGAAGAATTTAAACTGTAGCTTTCAGGGGGTTGAATAATCAAGTTGGTTTTCTCAGAAGAAAATATAGAAGAGGAATTGAAACTGTAGTTTTCAGGGGGTTGAATAATCAAGTTGGTTTTCTCAGAAGAAAATATAGAAGAGGAATTGAAACTGTAGTTTTCAGGGGGTTGAATAATCAAGTTGGTTTTCTCAGAAGAAAATATAGAGGAATTGAAACTGTAGTTTTCAGGGGGTTGAATAATCAAGTTGGTTTTCTCAGAAAAAAATATAGAAGAGGAATTGAAAATGTAGTTTTCAGGGGGTTGAATAATCAAGTTGGTTTTCTCAGAAGAAAATATAGAAGAGGAATTGAAACTGTAGTTTTCAGGGGGTTGAATAATCAAGTTGGTTTTCTCAGAAGAAAATATAGAAGAGGAATTGAAACTGTAGTTTTCAGGGGGTTGAATAATCAAGTTGGTTTTCTCAGAAGAAAATATAGAAGAGGAATTGAAACTGTAGTTTTCAGGGGGTTGAATAATCAAGTTGGTTTTTTTCAGAAAAAAATATAGAAGAGGAATTGAAAATGTAGTTTTCAGGGGGTTGAATAATCAAGTTGGTTTTCTCAGAAGAAAATATAGAAGAAGAATTTAAACTGTAGCTTTCAGGGGGTTGAATAATCAAGTTGGTTTTCTCAGAAGAAAATATAGAAGAGGAATTGAAACTGTAGTTTTCAGGGGGTTGAATAATCAAGTTGGTTTTCTCAGAAAAAAATATAGAAGAGGAATTGAAACTGTAGTTTTCAGGGGGTTGAATAATCAAGTTGGTTTTCTCAGAAGAAAATATAGAAGAGGAATTGAAACTGTAGTTTTCAGGGGGTTGAATAATCAAGTTGGTTTTCTGAGAAGAAAATATAGAAGAGGAATTGAAAATGTAGTTTTCAGGTGGTTGAATAATCAAGTTGGTTTTCTCAAAAGAAAATATAGAAGAGGAATTGAAACTGTAGTTTTCAGGGGGTTGAATAATCAAGTTGGTTTTCTCAGAAGAAAATATAGAAGAGGAATTGAAACTGTAGTTTTCAGGGGGTTGAATAATCAAGTTGGTTTTCTGAGAACAAAATATAGAAGAGGAATTGAAACTGTAGTTTTCAGGGGGTTGAATAATCAAGTTGGTTTTCTCAGAAGAAAATATAGAAGAGGAATAGAAGCTGTAGCTTTCAGGGGGTTGAATAATCAAGTTGGTTTTCTCAGAAAAAAATATAGAAGAGGAATTGAAACTGTAGTTTTCAGGGGGTTGAATAATCACAATGGTTTTCTCAGAAAAAAATATAGAAGAGGAATTGAAACTGTAGTTTTCAGGGGGTTGAATAATCAAGTTGGTTTTCTCAAAAGAAAATATAGAAGAGGAATTGAAAATGTAGCTTCCACAAGAAGTATACATAGACGAGACACTACTTCAACTACTGAGGACAAGCTAGTAGTTTATATCTTTACGTTGGAAGAATGACTACACTTTAAGTTGATGGCGATAAATACCATTGAAAACATGTTTTGATCTCAAGTTTAAAAATAAGTACTTTCAGAAATGGAGCGAGTGTTATAATAGTAGATTTTATATACAGATTCAATAATTTGACGTTATTTCGCCAAAGTAAGTTTTCATTATGAAAGCGTTTTAATATTCAAGAATGAATTTATTTATACGTAGAGAGAACAATTAAGACGATTTTTAGCGATTCTCCCAATCTCCTTCTTGATCTCCCTTTTAATTTCTTGCCTTGGTCTCAAGTAAAATTCTAACAAAATAGGTTACCTGGAAGTGACACGCAGTGCTAGAGGTCGGTAACGGTTAATCATTATCTATGTTTAAATTGATTTTTTTCGGGAAAAAAATGTAGTAAAGAAATTTACCGGTTAATATTTCGGAAAATGATTAAAAAACATGTATTATTCGTAAAACTTTAGCTTTTTATCGAAAAAACGTCGTTTTTCCGATTAATTTTACAAATTTATCAAAAAATTAATCGGATAATACAGAAATATGAATTAATTGATCAAAACGTTTTACGAATAATTTTGAGAGCTTTATCTATTGAAAAAAAGTTAACCATCCCCGACCTCTACGCAGTGCCAAGTTCACTCGTGGCCTATGTCTCAACTTCATAATAGGTTTGAAAATTTATTTTAGAGTTAGAGGATTTGAAATCTATTTCGAAATTTGTAATTTAAAACATATGTGGTTTAAAATATGTTTAGTTTTAAACGATTGCTTTTGCGTTATTTACGCTCTATAAATGAGCTTGTTGTATTTTGCCTCAGATGCAGAGCTCAGGGTTTGGATAAGTAATATCCGTTTAATTGGTTTTAATCCATAGCCGAAAATTATCTGAATAAAAACCTATTTTTTTGCATATTAAATCGTTTTATAACCGCGAATAATATCCATAAATAAAAAGTTAAACGAAATTTTTATGAATAATCTAAAATTTGGCCGTCAATTACTCTGTTCCGCTGAGCTCTGCTCAGGTGTTAGCTCGTCTTTAGCTGTTTAGTTCATTTTTATCAGTCACCGAGACTGACTTAGAGTCATCTGCTCAATGAAAGCATATATTTGGTATTATTTTTTAAATAAGTTAATGGGTGTTTCTATAAAATAAATCAATAAAAAAGTTAGAAGTATAAAATGTTTTTCACTGTGTCACCTAGGAGCAACAAACACAAATAGAACGCAGCTAGCCTTTAAACACGCTAACGAAGGGTTGTGTACGAATTTCATTGGACGAGCGTCACGAGCCTTTACGATGAACGTTTTACAGGCAGGGGGGGGGGAAGACAATTTCCGAATTTTCCCCTTCCGACGGCAGCAGGTGCTAAAGCGTCTAGCCAATGAAAAACGTACACAAGAAAATCCACGACTTTTGACGGGTTGCGTTCTCCTTGTGTGGGGTGTTGTGTTTGTTGCTCCTAGGTGTCACGAGCGTAAGATTATTAGTACTTTATTGGCACGCGCGTTTCGCACGTGGACTTCAAATTTCAGAATCTTTATCGACTCGAGCGCGTGCTCTCTATCTTCAATAACTATAGCTAGTGACGTAGAAAAAAAAACATTTACACGTGACCTCCCGTATTTTATAACCATGGGTACGTTCAGCAGAGCTCATCGGACTCACCGATTACTAATCGGTGACATCGGTTTCCTACTGTACGCTTTGTCGCGTTTCCGGTTTTGACGTCACGATAGTCATCAGTTACTCACCGAAGTCATCGGCTGGAAGAGTCGGTTTTTCCAATGACTGACGTCATTTCTGAGGTAAAACTACTATAAAAGCTACGCCATTTTGAAAAACACCGATGGCTGAATAAAAGCGTACAGCAACTTACGACGTCATTATGACGAAGAAGCTCATCGCTGGAAAATATCAAATCCATCGGGTTTTTTTCCGTTGACTGCTGCTGAACGTAGCCCATGGTTATAATCAATGCATATTGATTTCTTGAAAAATAATAATAATAATAATCAGTTAGGCTAATACCCTTGGCACACCATCTAGTGACTCTTAATACCATTTCTTTGGGTGGCTGGGTTATTACTGCGTATGAGGGTCGTGACACGCGAGCCCACTAATCCCAACACTTACTATTACCATTAGCCTCAACAAGTTTTTATGGTAAAGGGAATCCGAAGAACTTGAGGGAAAACCCCTTTAACCAGATTAAGCTCTTTGCGTATTTTAAGCTGAAGTGGTCGCTGAAATTGAAATACTATACCATATCAATGATATAAACGTTTCTTTCGTTTCTGAACGGTGGAGGCACACTTGAAAAAAATCCTACGCTCCTGTTTAAAACGTGTACTCCTAATCTGTACCCCATATCGACCAGTGTGTTTAGATAATTCAATGAAAGATACGCTTTAACGGTTCCTTTCGACGATAAAAACGTGATTCGCGGTCCTTTGCACGGCTCAATTAGTAGCGGCAATATTGTTTCAAATAGCAATATACCGACCAATAAACGAAACCGATCCGGATAGCCCTCCAGAAACGTCGTATTTGATTTTAGTCACGATTCTAATGGTCTATAGGAGGATGAGGCATTTGGGGGGATTGGGTGGCGTAAGAGAAAGGAGAGGGACATTTCCAACTTAAGAGCAACACAGTAACTTGATAACGCCGTTTAAAGGGGACACTCGCGACGAAGTATCCGCAACGGTTTATCCAAGTTCCGCTGTCGTCGTGACATTTTCTGCCACCCCGACAAACCAGGGAAAGAATGAAAAGTTTTTCGCCTTCTCTATCCTCTCACGGTTCTTTCCATCTCTCGCTCCTCTCCATCTCTCGCTCCTCTCCATCTCTCGCTCCTCTCCATCTCTCGCTCCTCTCCATCTCTCGCTCCTCTCTTCTCTCTCCTCTCTCCTCTCGCGGGGAGCGACTGACAGGTGCTAGACCTATCTCTATCTCTCTCTGTATGATTCGGGGACGCGGGAACACGCGATTTTTTTGGGAGTGCAAATAGACACAACCTCCCTTTAAGTTGTCAATCGTGGGAGGCGAAAGTGGGGATGACAAAAGAAACTTACGGAATCTATTCTAGCCACCCTTTAAGAACAATAACACTGACAAAGAAAATGAATCCCAGCTTTGAACTCTCTATTTTAGCATCGCGACTCTCAAGAATAGGAGTCGGAGAAGACTGATTTGGCTCCGTTGTTTTTCGTCTCGCGCGCCACCCTGATCTCTCTCTCTAGCTCCGACAGTAGCGGATTGAATTTGTTTTTAAAAGCCGAACTCTAAATATACATTTGTAAATAGTTAAACTTTTGTTTCTCATCGGGAATTTCTCTCCTCCGCTCCCCGCAATCTCCGCATCCTCATCATCCGTTATTTCGGGTCGCCCCGAGTAAGGATGCCATTGTTTTACCCGCTCGACAAGAAGGTGGCAAACGTTCCATCGAGATACGAGATTCTTACACCGTTCCTATTGTTTTCAGCAAACTGCGAATATATTTATATATAGTCGGTTGGTTAGGAATCTATACATCTCTTCTTTCCAACGTCGTCTTTTCCTTATCTCTCTCTCTGTTTCCGTCTCCCACGCCAACGAATGTATTATTCTTTCTTCGAACGATATCGAGATGACGATGATAAAACGTCTTTTAAAGACTTCTTTGTGCCCGCTTTGAAACTATTTAAAAACCGTTTCGGGGCGACGACTTTTTAAATGTTTTCTGTAGGTCAAAAATTGGCCAGACCCCTGTAAAAGTGTTCCAACCGCCTCGATCTGATGTACTACTCGTACGTCATCTACCAGGGGCTGGCGGGCGTTTTTTACTGGTTTGGAAAGTAGTTAAAGGGAATATAACCTCAGGTATTTAGTGTGGAACACCAACGTTTGCAGCTCTGGCCACTCTTGCCTTTGGCTTTAAAAGGGTTTTGCGCCACTGTACAGGGAAATTTGAAAAATTGAAGGGGTCTTCCGTAAAGATGGCTTTGCAGGTTATATTCCCTTTAATATCAACCTTTTAAAGCGAAATGGAGCGGAATTTGCGTAAAGTATTTTTGGATAAAGAAAGAAAAACTTGTAGGGGTTTTGTCACGGGGATTTTGGGTGGCGGAAACATCTGACTCTTATCTAGAACCTTAAATAGACTGACTATAGGGGGCGCCCATATTTCCTATATTTTCTTTTAAAAATTGGGAGGTCGTCCCGTAATCTCTCCGCGCGCTTTCTCTCTCTCAATTCCTTTTTGGATTGCGAGCCCAATAAGCCGTGTGCGTCAAAGCGGATGAGTGGGGGGAAACCCGCACGAGCAGGGTGGCCCTCTGGTGGCGGTGGGTGGCGAAAAATATGGGATCTCCGCGAAAAAGGGACACACACATACACATCGCCGCAGTGCCGGAGAAAGATCTCCCGGTGTTATGCTATAGAATAATGGGGGTAAAAAACCCCTGAGTGGGTGAGCGGGAACGCAGTCTTTCGAGGGGAACCAAAACAGAAAATATTGGTTCGTTCGGTAGGGGTCGTCTCTCTGTCGAAATACCCCCGTTAATCGAAAATAAACGCTTTTTGTATATACGATTCTTTTACGTTTTAAACGTTATATGAAATATTTATAGATGGTTATGGTTATTACGGGATTTTTGATAAGTTTGATAGATTTTTTTATTGCCTGTACAGGATGATTTGGAGGAAAAAAAGCGATTTCCTTAGATGATTTTAACCAAATACGAGTAACGATATTTTATTTGAATTTATTAAAGAATAAATCTTTAGGAATATTTTATCTTATAATCGTAATTCTTGAAAACGGGGGCTGTATGGAGCACCCCTCTCCTTTTGTGTCGCTAGTATCGTCGTCAATTCTTTTCCTATACAGGCAGCAGCAGTCTCCTCTACCTAGCTCTTATTTCTGAAGCCCCGTTCGTTTCGTTTTTTTCTCTCGCTCCCCGCGCCCATTCTCTCTCCATGCCTTCGATTCACAGTGCGCCCCCCCCCCGCGATCAGTCTTCCCAACGTTTGCTTTTGAGTGACAGGTGCAAATTTGAACGAGCCGGATGTGGGTAACGAATATTCACGCGCGCTTCCCCCCTTCTTTACCCTCAACTTCCCCTCCTTCCTCGTCTCTCCGTATCCTTTCCTCTGGAGCCTCCCGAGCGCCAGCATCTCTTTTTCTATATTCTCTCTCTCGCCACAATTCATCTTCATCGCGTATACGCAGCGACAAAATGGGTCTTCATATTTGGCCTTTTATCATCCTGTGATATGATTTCCTTCGTATTTTAATATTTTATACCTCTTTATGTGTGAGGCTTCCCCGTGCCCCCATACCCTAAACCGTCACGGCTGGCTGAAAACAGAAACTGCTTATATGAATTTACATTATCTCTAATGGAAATTTTATAATTATATTATAAATTTATTATTTATTAAATATTATATATTAAATATTATATATTAAATATTAAATATTAAATATTAAATATTAAATTATTATTACATATTATTTATTAAATATTATATATTAAATATTAAATATTAAATATTAAATTATTATTACATATTATTTATTAAATATTATATATTAAATTATTATTACATATTATTTATTAAATATTATATATTAAATTATTATTACATATTATTTATTAAATATTATATATTAAATATTATATATTAAATATTATATATTATATATTATATATTAAATATTATATATTAAATATTAAATATTATATATTAAATATTATATATTAAATATTATATATTAAATATTATATATTAAATATTATATATTAAATATTATATTTTAAATATTATATATTAAATATTATATATTAAATATTATATATTTATTAAATATTATATCAAGAATGTATTTATTTATATTTAGGAAGAATGATTATGTTGCGACAATCGCCGGGCACGTTGAACGCCTTTCCCCCGTCTCGCGCGGGGGGAAAGACAAAACGTCACCGGCGTTTGATTACCATAGCGTTAGGTGACGTAAATTTTAAGCAGCCAATAAAATACCGGGACTATTCGTTTTATTTTAAGTGGAGGAGCGTACTGTGGGGACCAACGGGTGGATTGAGAGAAAGGCTAAAAACCGTCTCGACATAGACATTCTCCCTAGGTATAAATAAATACATTCTTTATTATATATTAAATATTATATATTTATTATGTATTAAATATTTTATATTAAATATTATATATTTATTATGTATTAAATATTTTATATTAAATATTATATATTTATTATTTATTAAATATTATTTATTAAATATTATATATTTATTATTTATTAAATATTATATATTTATTATTAATATTAAATATTAAATATTAAATATTAAATATTAAATATTAAATTATTATTATATATTATATATTATATATTAAATATTAAATATTAAATTATTATTACATATTATATATTAAATATTATATATTATATATTGTATATTATGTATTAGATATTACATATTATACATTATATATTATATATTATATATAATAATCAGCTAATACATAATAATAATAATAATTTTAATTCTGATAACGAGAAACTAATTGTTTTTTTATAATGTGGCAAATATTTCCGACTGTTCAAAAGGTTAAAGTTGAGGCGGTTTTCAAAGTCGTAATAAAATTATATAAATGTAGATATAATGTAATACGAAGTTCGTTCTTTAAAAGTAACGGGGTTAGCGGAAACATTTAAGACAACTACCGGCGATAAAATGTCAGTATATATTTTATATCATTAATGGGAACGTAGCTGGAACAATCTACTTATAAACGAATTAGCGTCGCCGTATATAAAAAAGAATATCAATATAAAAGAGCTTTAAGAGCTCCGTATTGAATGGGCCGTTACAAAGAATGAAAGAAATTGTTAATGCTTTTCAAGTGAGCTCGCTTTGATCGTTAACTCCAACACTCGCTAAATTATACAGTCGACCCGAAAGGCTTCGGTATCACGCGATCTTTATTTTACACTCGCTCGCGGATAACAATATCTCGCCTTTTATAAATGCTTCAAAATATAATGTTCAAATCCACGCGAACTTTATTTATATATATATATATATATATATATATATATATATATATATATATATATATATATATATATATCACCAAATTTATCGCGAAGTTATATATATATAATATTAAACTACTAACTATTCATAACCGGTTTCTAAGATCAGATGCGCATTTAATTAACAGAATGATAAATAACCAAATTGATTGCTCTGTTTTGCTATTGAACATAAATGTAAAAATTCCACAAAAAAACGTACGTAGTAAAGATTTGTTCTATCCAAGAACGAGAGATAAAACATGTCTTGGAAGCAGGTAAGCTGTAATCGTCTAGCAGAATATATTGACTTTTGTGAGCCAAATAGGACAACATTTATCTATTGCTTAAATGAAATACTAATGCCAAACAAGATTATTGATGTATTTTAATACTAATTGGGTGTTTTAAGGATTTAATCGTGAAAGTGAAAAATTTTATTTTATTTTATTCTATAATTGCAAATAATTGTGTGTGCATATAGTTTTTAAAATGTGTATAGTATTTATAATGTAAATTATGACATAATTTAATCGTGTGGTACTATAAAAAGTACGTTTGTATGTTGTTCTGCACGAAATAAATAACAATTATCTATCTATCTATCTATCTATCTATATATATATATATATATATATACAGACGTCAACTTCGCGATAAATTTGGCTTGTTACTCTTTATTCAAAGTATCGATGATATTTTGTAATAAACGATTTTGTGGACTATAGACGGGTTTTTAATATTGCATCGTCCTGAATATGTTCTGGTTTAAGAAGCGGTAGGCATGTTTTTATTTAGTTTGAGCTCTTTTTCTTTATATGTTATGTATGTCGAAAAAATATATTGTGTGGAAGCGGCCAAATCGGTCGAGCTTAAACGCCTAAGAGAGCGAGAGAGAGAGATCTGCATTGCTCGGGGCAACGAAGCACCCCCGCCCCTTCCTATTTATACATATATGTATATCCCTACCCCAAAAAATCCCTAAATATATATCTTCTCCTTCAATATTTTTCCATCGCTTTCACAGCTGGATAACGCGAGCTCTCTCGCTCTCTCTATATATATTTCGGAGTTCCTTTTTTTCCCCGACTCTCCCGCCATCTTTTGCTTGAACCATTTATTGGGTCACGTTTCGGAGGACGGCACGCGCTGGATGTAGAGCTGGATTTTCGGTTTTTCCTCCCCCCTCTCTACCCGCCCCAACCTTATTATTGGCACGCGCTAGAAACCCTCTCTCTCTGCGCCTGATATTTTCCTTTCTCGGCAAGAATTTCACGAGCAACGGGGAGAAGTCCCCTTTACACTATTGCAAAAGCCATTCTGCCCGCTTAGGAGATATATACGAAATTGTACGTACATATAATAATATGGCTCCAGGCTGCGAAAGAGACGCAATTCGCCGCCTTAGCATCATCCCTGTATATCCTCTCACGTCGGGGGGAACAGGAGGGGGGAAGAATATATATTTTTTCCCCCTGTACAGCGCCTAGCCTCGTATCTTTCCCGCACGACGACTCGTATACGGAGCTTCATCCCATAGACGTTGAATTATTTATATACAGGTTCTTAAGCGTATATAGCGCCGACTGGTGGAGGACGGCGTAAGCTTATATTCTCTTCTTCCCCTTTGCCCCCCCCCTCCTTCTTCCCCGATTTCTAACCCATCTAATATTACAGTCAAAGACGACGTAATGGTAAAGTTTGCGTGATAGACAATGTACTCCGCTTCCCGACGATTTATACATTATACACGCTTATTATATGAAAAGGGATGGAAATGTTTAAAAAAAGAGAAATAAAAAAAGTGGGTGTATATGCGACGGTATAAAAATCTGTCTATATTTCGCCTGACTTGTTAAAAAGCCAGGCCTTAAGGGGGGGGGGTCAGACTTTATAAAGTATATTTCGTTGAATTTCTGAAATTTCTATCCAATTCTCGGTTCTTTTCTCTCTCCGTCTAACTCTCTACCGTAGCGCCGCCTGGATATTCTTGGTTTTTATATATTCATAGGCACTGCCCATTCAGCGTAGTTATTTATTCAGGTGGAAACTTTTTAAAGATACACTTTCTTTGGGGATCTCCTCCTCGACCCTCGCTCGCCGTTTGTATAATATGCCGCGATATTATGAGCTTGAAAGATAATAAAAACCGCCTTTTATATTGTTTTATTATCTGTACTGTTTATTTTTATACGTTTGTAACTTCTACTCTCGAAAACGTCGCTGTTTATATTTTTATTCTCAAACGTTTTGAACCCCCAATATCCCGCGGCGTTTTAAACGATAGGGTAAATATATATATTTTTTTGAAACTTTTGTTTATCGTATTTATGCGCATTTCAATCGAATTTTCCGACTGTTTTGTAAATATTATTGGTTTTGTTTTCCGAGAATACCAGTAGATCAAAAATAGATCAAGCGCCTGTAGAAGTGTTCTAACCGCAGCGCTTCGGTGCTCGTGATAAAGTGAACAACAGGAGGACGTAATCTAATTTTAGCAGACAGTAAAATGAACTATTTAATGTACGCTTCAAGATATCTTAATTTTAATCGGATTAATATTTCGAGCCTAAATGGGACGTAAGGGATTATTATTTTTGGATTATCGCTTCTTTACTTTTAATTCTTAAAATAGAATTCTAATGACGAAAATTAGCGTATTTTTTTTTATAAAACGGGTTTAAAAAAGATCGTCGAGAGGAACGCTTTTGTAAATCATCCTTTCGGAATTTGTGTTTACTCTTCTCAAATTGGACAAATCCCAAGAATCGACGACATAATACGTAAAACCTTTAAGAACCGCCGGTAATATAATAAATCATTTATACAGCTAACCGTTTTAAGCGTTCGAGGGGAGAGGTCCGTTTGAATTCCTTCGCTAAAACCTCCCCAACCGGTAAAACATAAGTCCTTTCTCTATTTGCCAGAGGAGGTCAGTCTTTCTCCGTTCGCTAATCTCATTAAACGAAGTCTTTAAAATAAAAGACAATCCACCCGAGACTCATACGGAACACCCTCTCTCTGTCTTTTAACCGTAAATAACGGCTGCGCGCGCTCCTCCACTTCCGAAACACAGTGCTCATCACTTTGTAACGGGCCCGTTGAGAGAGCGAGAGAGGGGGCGGACATCCTTGGGATTAAACTGCCCCCCTACCCTTCTATTCTAACCCCCGCGTAATAAAGATGTCTGCTTGCGGAATCGAGTCTTTATAGCCAGTATTCCTTGACACCTCCCACCCTCTTTTTACTTATCATTTTAAACGTTGAAAGGGTTAAGGTTGAGGGGGAGGGAAGAGTTTGACTGGGGCATCTGCCCTACTCCCTCCGGTTCTCCGGAAAACGTGCCAAAAGTTCCGGAGAAGGATTTGCCAACTCGAAGACGATGCGAATCCTTTTTTTTTTCTCCGAATCTCTTTTTTTCTCCGCGAGTACGAGGCCTTTGTTTGGCGGCTCCTTTTTTCTGCCGACTTCCATAAAATCCCCATTACTTTCCACCTACGCATACCGAGGACTGAGTACCCTTTATTTTCTACGAATAAACGACGTTTGCGCGTGGCTGCCACCACTGAAAAGATTCTCTTGATACGTTGCAATACTCGTCCGGATATTTTAATTTTGTGGCGTTACTTATCGTAATAAGGGAATAATTGCCTTGTAAATCGATATCTGCTTTTCTATAATAGGTGGTTTCTTGTTCCGGGATTTCGGGGTGGGGTAAGAAAATAATAATCAGCAAGGCACCACCTTAGGCTCAAGTCGTCTAGCGACTTTTAATGCCTTAAACAGGTGACCGTGTTACAATGCGTAGGAGGGTGGTGGTAAGCCCTTCATGCCACGCGTCCCTAGAATTACTATTATCGTTAACCTCAACAAGTTTTTATGGAAAGGGGAAACCGAAGAACTTGGTGAAACCACTTAAACCAGTGTGGAGATACCTTGCAAACTCAACGCGGAAGTAGTGGTATCACCCAATGCCACAAGTTGGGATCGAACCCGGCTCCTCTAGCTGAGAGGTGAAAGTGCTAACCACTCCGCCACCCCACCTTAGAAGAGTAAGGCTATGACGTCATTTTACTCCGATTCTGTGGTGGCGAATAGTTTGAGTCGGAGTAAAAACGTTTTTCCGAAATGGCTGTCTCTGGCCTTTTTAGCGGATAAATTCTGGCTAACAGACGACAAAATCCGATTTACTCCTTTAAACCTCCTTTTCAGGAACAAGCGAATAGTTTATGGGGCGGAGTAATTCTCATCCCCGGAACAGGCGAATAAAACGTTTTAGGGTAAAAAGAGTACACTTTTAGTCCGAGAACAGGCGAAAAGAAACCACCAATTAATGCAATTTTATTTTATTCATATTTGTTATTTTTTTCTACAGTGTTTGTTTGATAATAAGTCATTTAAGTACTTATTTAGACCTAGAGAGATTGGCTATGTGTAGACCTTAGACCAAAAAACACAGGGACGTCTCGCTCATAGCTTACCCAACGCTTTATTTTTCGGCGGGGCTTTGTTGCGGCTGCGGTAGGGAGAGGGGGGTTAGGTGATACAGATAGTCAATAGGCGCCATCCATGAGAGATAAAAATAACGTTTTTTAAAGAACTTGAAAAAAAAATAATCATAGAGTTACATATTTTTAAATTATTTTATATTTTTTTAATATTTTAGGCACACAAATATTAAAAAACATACCAGAAATTTCGTTTTTTGGAGCCACGCTGTTGCAGGCCACGTGCTGACAGATTGTAGGGCTGTGCACGTGACTCAAATAGCCAATAAAAATTGGCTCACCTTCGCTACTAGCGACACAGCGCGAGATAAATAGGAAATAGGCAGCCGCAACGAAGCTTCGGCGCGAAATATCTACCGTGCGACGTCCCTGTGTTTCTTGGTCTAAGTGTAGACGACCCGCAGGAATTATGTCAAATTTTCAGCCGGCAAAGTCGACGGATAACAAAAAACTTCAATCAATTAAAAAGGCAATCGATGAGATTGCACGCTTATTTTATTTATGAGCGGGATTCGGAGCAACGCTAAAAATATTCTCTACATATCCATTCTCTCTAAGTAGAAATAATTTCATTATCGATGAAAATACATATAGAAAATATATAATAATAATTGTTATTATTTTAACATTGAATTAATTTTTATTAAGATCAAATTGACCTGGCCTTCGAACCAATGATATTCAATAGTGGTGTAAGTAGGAAAATTTTCCGGAAAATGAAAGAGGCCTTTTTTCCGGAAAAAAATAAAATCAAGTTTTCATTCCATGATTAGTCTAATAGTGTTAGAACTAACTTACGGCACTTGTACATAAAACAATGAAGATTAAAAATTGCAAAAACCACTTCTTGTACAATACTTTTTATTGTACAAGAAGTGGTTTTTGCAATTTTTAATCTTCACCGTCTAATAGTGTTTTGCAAATTTAAATAAAGCGGCATTTTCGCCTCATTTTGTCGAATCTATAAGTAAAACTAAACCTCTAGACTATAGCTTTAAACTGATTAAAAATGTAACGCCATTATTTTTTGGTATTATGTTTACTGTTGTTAGACATTTATATCGATAAAAAGTTTAAAACCTTAAAAAGTAATTTATGCTTCAATTTTTCCGATTTGAAGAAGAAATTTTTCCGGAAAATTAACAACTCTAATATTCAATTTATTCAATAATTCATAAAATCGAGGATACTAACTCTACGTATTAAAACTAGTAATCATAAAAATTAAAAACCACTTTTTCATAATAAATACTGAATAATTTTATTTAAAATACTTCAGTATACACTATGTAAAAGTGATTTTAAATTTTTACGATTACATATTCAATAATTCTTTATTAATCGGGATTTTTAAAATCAGCTTCCAACCGTTATAGAGCACTTTTTAACAAAAAAAGCAGCTGGCAACCCCACTTTAACAGTTCATTATCCCCCTAAAAATCCCACACGCCACTGTCTTTTCACAATCTTCTTCTATTCATTCGAAATACTGGTATTTTCTCTGCGGGCTCGCGCGCGCCTGTAAGGCGAAGCTCTCTCCGTCTGCAGTCCCTTTATCTCTCTATTCGGCCTTCCTTTCTTACACAGGCCGTAGTTCTTCCCCGGCCGCGCGCACTGTCTCGTTCGAGACCCGGTCCAGGATCTCCTCTTATAATAAGCCTCCCATTTTTTACTCCATCCACCCTAAACGACGCTTTCAGTTTCGCTGGAAGATGGTGGGCTCTTGAGCTTCCCTCGGCCATGGGAGAGAAGAGGAGGGAAGCGCGGGAGAAAAAGGGATGAAGACGGGCCGATTTAACAGCGAGAGAGGATAGCGGCAGAAGAGGATCTTCAACTTACAAGCCTTATAGGCCGTTTCCGTATGGTAAAGAGGCCATTAGCAAAAAAGACGGGTCATCAAAAGCGAACTATTTTCGCGGGAAAAGCAAAAACAATATCGCTCCTTTTTGCGCGCCCTCTCTGCCTCTATATCTCTCCGGCTCACGAGCATCCTTCGGATGAAATGCTCAGCCACCCTGCTCCTCTCCCTCCCATCTGATGCATTTTCTCAAGTGGTTTGAAGCACGATGCCCCGATTTCGCTTTCTCTCTTATTGCACGAACGAAATAAAAAATATCAATCCCCTTTGCGCCCCCCCCTTTCCGTGGAATCTCTCCGTTTTGCCCCCCTTATTTTTTGCTCATCTCCTCGGCTCTTAATGCGCGACTGCGAAGCAAAAAAACCTATTTCGTTATTTTCTATTGAGCCTCGTTCGTTTCCAGCCTTCGTTAAATTTAAATTTGTTCTTTTTTATTTTATTCCTTTTTAGCCCTTTCCTTCTCCGAAAATAAGAGTTAAGCCTGATTGGGTTATTTTTATCCGACTAAATGATAGATCTCCAAAAATAGTAATAAAGGAAAGACTCGCTCGCTTTCGTTTGCAAGCGTACTAAATAGTTCGGAAAATTCAAGTATATTCAAAAATTTATTTATTTTCTGTTATCGATAATTGTTGGTCACTACAATTAACCATCGAAGGAAGAATTCTTATTAATTGATCAATTTTGGTTACCCTTACCATAAGTCTATAATTTTGTTCCTTAAGTTTGTCACTTTGGGGAATATTTCACTGAGACCTAGTAACGGAGTGACGTCATCACAAAATGAAAATCTCCCCCTAGCGAGGTGTTGTCAAAGGCCACGTGTGACGTGGGAGCAAGCGGACGAAAATCGGTGACGAAGCCCGTAATGCAGTCTGTCTTGTGAATAGCTCACCGTAAAACTTTTGCACGTGCAGAATAGGAAGTGTCACACTTATGTAATAATATTATACACTTACCAATCGATGTAATTAATTAATATATAATTTTTTTGGAGACAAGTTCTTTAGATTTTAACGCCGTTTTAAATTACAATAAGCGTTGTATATATTTCCGGTCTTTCAGAATTAGATACTGAACACGGTTTCATAAACAATTGTTTTGGAAACAACTTTTTAACGCCGTTTTAAAATACAAGAAACGTTGTATATATTTCCCGTTCTTCAGAATTAGATTCTAAACACGTTTTAAAACTATAATTTAAGACATTTATTATTAATAATAATAAATTATTGACGCATTATTTCAAAATAACACGTCCCCTAGTGCTAAAAAAGTAATATGTTTTAAATTACAGATAGTCATTTTAAATTTATTATCACCAAAAGGGTTAATCATTTGAACTAGATGTTGAAATTTACAAACCACTTGACGTTATAATATTGAATAGAAATTGCATTGGAACTTGACGAACGATCCCCGCTATTTCGCTGGGAAATCGGCTATCCTATTGCTCAGTAATCGTAGTCGATGTACACATAAGCCATACAACCTCCATTTATCCTTTACTGTTTCGCCCACCCAACGCTTTCTTCCGCCCACCCTATCGCATCGCCGGGTGAGAGCGCCAGCCAGGATATATATATATATATATATATATATAAGCAAAAGAGTTCTTTCCTCGGGTATAGCTCACCCGCACCACCCTCCAGTGCAATTCGCGTATCTCTTCTCGTTGGCAACCCACCTTACTCCCAGCGCGCGCTCCGATCTCTCTCTCTCCTTCGTCGTCGTCGTTTTAGGATGGTTCGCACGTGCTCCAAATCTCTACCGTCGCTACCATATAGCCGCCCCAGCCCTAGCGGTGATCAATAGCCTTTTAGTCCAGCGGGGGGGGGCGACGCTCGGGAGGAAGAGATAGATCAATGACGTCACGCGGATGTTGGAAGCTGGGAGCGAAGTGGGGACTAGGAAATGGCGGACTAAAAAGGGGACAGAGCTGAAGGGACCGGTAAGGGAGGGAGGGGGGTTGAATAAAGAAGGACGAGGGGCGAAAACCCTGGGGAGATATGGGGGATGGAAACGGGGGGGATGGGTGAAGTCTGATGAAGGGAATGGAGCGAGTTTGAAGCTCCGTAATTACGAGGCGTTAGCTGAAATGGCGCGCTCAGTGGAGAAGGGATCAGAAACGCTTTCTGAATGCCTGAGAGAGAGAGAGGGTCTGAGCTTCGTTCCGAATCCGCGCTGTGAAGACTTTACTTTCCGGAAAGGCTCTTGTCCGCTGTCGACTCATCTTTGATTCGGTAATAACGGAAAAGCTGTTATATCGCTGGTGGCTGAGATAGACTGTCGTTTGGACCCGAACTATTGAGGGTTAAATGGGGGGATGGTAACACGGCTCTATCTTCTATATCTCTCTCTCTGTACTCCCGTTCGGAGCCCAAGGGCGCTCGGAGAATTTGAAATTTCATTCGAAACCGTTTTAATAAGGGGAGCTGCACCACGCGCGCCCGATGGAGGGGGAGCGATTGGGGAGCGGAGCCCACAGCGTTTTATCCAGAGTTGCAAAATTAATAAGAATTTGAGAATGCCGTTCTAGAGCGAACCCCCTCACCCCCGCAAAACCCTCATTTCCTAGAATTCCTAGAATATACCGATTTTAAAACGGACCGTGTACCTTTTCCGTATCTCTGGCTCAAGGGTAAATTTGGTTTCGACGCTTTTTCTTTTATCCTTTAGATGAAAACTATCGGGTT
Organism: Leiobunum rupestre; assembly: GCF_980474605.1. Lineage (NCBI taxonomy): Eukaryota > Metazoa > Arthropoda > Arachnida > Opiliones > Sclerosomatidae > Leiobunum > Leiobunum rupestre. The sequence goes on from NC_143390.1 coordinate 15,510,648, forward strand.
TTGAGCTATTTAAACGGCTCGTTTTGGCGTCTTACGGATATTGTTCTTTGATATAGGATAAATTCAATTTATAACGATTCAAAATTTAATGATTTTTTGATAAGGGTAATGTTTATATAATGTGCCTTTGGAAATATTTTTATCGAGAGTGCTAGATTTAGATTTCCTCAAATTGATAAGCATTCTTCTTTGAATCTTAAAATAGGTCAAACGATTGAAAGGGGGCTTCACATTGGGCCCTCTACCGTGTAAAATTAATTCCCGAAATCTGGATAACTTTATTGTACTGATTTTATATATTTATTGTTTCGATTTTGTATATTTATTGTTTCGATTTTGTATATTAATTGTACTGATTTTATATAATTATTGGACTGAAATTATACATTTATTGTACTGATTTTGTGTATTTATTGGACTGAAATTGTACATTTATTGAACTGATTTTGTGTATTTATTGTACTGAGGTTTATACATTTATTGCACTAAAATTGTATATTTATTGTACTGAGGTTTATATCTATTGTACTGATTTTATACATTTATTGTACTGGTATTGTATATTTATTGCACTGAAATTGTATATTTATTGTACTGATTTTATATATTTACTGTATTGTTTTGAAGTCGTACCTTTATTTGACAATTACTTTATTTTTATATTTAATTCGAGTAGGAGTTAGCAAATAACGCGTTGATATAAGGAAAGCTATTTTTGTAAAATAAATCTGTATCAGGTTCCTAGAGAAATAGGGAACGAAGATAAAGAGAAGTCAAATAGAGCGAACGATAAAGAGTTTTTTGGAGTCTTCCGATTAAATTCGCGCCGCAAAGTCCAAATAAAAGTATACGTTTTATTGTAAAAAATACTCCGAACGAAAGCCTAGTTTGTAAGAAGACGAAGTTATAGAAGAAAGCCTTTATTTTGTGGAAGAAAAAAACGGTCTAGAGTTCGAATGAGGAATTCTTTGAAAGAAACTTCTTTATTCGGCGGAGGAAAGAGAGCGAGAGAGAGAGAGAGAGAGAAAGAGAGAGCGAGAGAGAGAGAGAGAGACGACGCGTTTTGCGAAACAAAAGATCGTTTCAAATTCCTATTTCAATAAAACATGGCGGGTAAATCCTTCTATTTTTATATGGAGAAAATCTTCTCGCGTTAAAGAATGGAGAATGAAAAAATCACTCAGAGAGAGCTAGTGAGTGCGCGCGGGGGGGGGAATAAAAGGGGGAAAGGTCTCCATTTTAGAGACCCTTCCGATCCATTTCGCCATTTAAATCAAACCACCAACGTTATTAGATCCCCCATACTTGGGTGGTCCCAATCGAGTTTGGCAATACTCCTTCTGATGTAGAGTTGTTATTATGATTTTAGGATAATGGTGTTCCTTTTTTATCGCAATTCTCAAGAATTTTCTAGGGAAGAAAATCTTAAAAACGTAATGGGATCAATTTTGTTTGCGGTAAATGCGCGATTTTCAATTCATTCAATTTTTATTTCATATGAAATCTGAAGGGTTTTGGACAAGGGGTGGCGGAGTGGTTAGCACTCTCGCTTGTAGCACTGCGTTGAGTTTGTAAGTGCTTTCCCTGCTAATTTGAGGGGTTTTCCACCGAACTCTTCGGTTTACCCTTTCCGTAAAAACTTGCTGAGGTAAGTGGTAATAGTAAGTGTAGGGGGCTGTTGGCTCGCTTGGAATGAAGGGCTTGTCACCAGTAATTGGTTTTAAAAGTCACTAGTTAACTTAGATCCGCGTGGTTTCTTGGGTATAAACTTAGCTGATTATTAAAATTCTGATCGTTTTAAAAATTAACATATTTTTAGATATAATTTGAAGTATTTATTAAAATTTTAACTACGTGAACTCGACTTGAAGGAGTTACACCAACAGAAAAACCCTTAAACGTACGCAACCTGTATTAATGATTAAAATTTAATGTTTAGGATAATTCACTAAATTATCTTATACGATTATTTTGAAGGATATACTCTCGTCAACTTTAAGTTAGACCAGGACGAGGTTGTAAATAAATTCTTTGTGTAAGAATCCCTCAAAACGCTTTGTGTGACTGCCTTGTAAATGTCTCGCGCTTTAATATCAAAAGTTGCAGCTCCAAAGAGGCGACGCGCGGGAGGGAGAGGTGGCTCTCCTTCCGAATGAAAAAGTAGAGCGCCAGCGAAATGTAAAGAAGAAGGCAAAGTGGCGCGCGCGCGCGAAAAGATTGGCGTCAAAATGGAGTTTTCCTCTCCCCTCCCCGTTCCCGCATCCACCCCCCGCGCCACCTCGCGGGACTCGTTAAATTCCCATCAAGTTAGCACGTGCAGGACCCGCGCAGTCTCTCGCCTCCCGACATCGCAACAGACGCGGCTTTAAAGAAACGGCGGCGCATTTAGGTTATAAAGCGGATACCTTTTATAAGCAACTGTTATAAAACGTCCCGGTATAACCGCGAGCCCCTATTTACCAGCGTGAAAGTACCCGATTTTTTTCATTCTTTCTTCTTAAAGGGGCGGTATCACCTTCACCCGACACCGAAGGAAAGGTCCGGGATGGTAGCCTGAAACGAGGTAGATCGTAGTGTCAGGTGAGTCGGCTTGAAGGGGATGATCTGGCCACGCAACTCCGTGGGATCCATTTAGGGGTTTCGAAAATTGCTTTAACGCGTTTTAAAAGGGAGTTGATGTCGGTAAAGAGGTACGAACTGGCCCGCATTCCGACAGAGTGAGTAAAGAAGGTGGAGGCGCCATCCTTCGGCGTTTTTTTTTGTTGTTGCGTAGTTCTTCTTTATGAAAAATATAAACACAGCCTTTGTTCGTCGTCGCCCTTCTCATTTCGGAGTACAGTAACGCGCCCTTTTTCGTGGCCGAGCACTTCTGAGGCGGCTTTTGCCCCCGAACCACTAGTCTTTTTTCCTCCAAACCCCAATTATCCTCGCTCGATTTGCTTAAGGACAAGGTATATATGACTTAAATGGATGGCCTATCACATTTCAAGATGACCTAAAAATATCCCTCTTTCTTATACGATAATGAACTTCTTTCGTTACCTTTTCTCTAATATTTTCGAGGAAACTGAATTGTTTAAAGAAAATGGGTCTTTCTATAAATAACGTGGCTTTATTGTTTTAATATTGCTCTGGGGTGCGTCAAAATTATAAGAATTCTTCCCTTGATAGTTAGAATTATCACTTCTCAAAATTATAAGAATTCTTCCCTTGATAGTTAGAATTATCACTTCTCAAAATTATAAGAATTCTTCCCTTGATAGTTAGAATTATCACTTCTCAAAATTATAAGAATTCTTCCCTTGATAGTTAGAATTATCACTTCTCAAAATTATAAGAATTCTTCCCTTGGTAGTTAGAATTATCACTTCTCAAAATTATAAGAATTCTTCCCTTGATAGTTAGAATTATCACTTCTCAAAATTATAAGAATTCTTCCCTTGATAGTTAGAATTATCACTTCTCAAAATTATAAGAATTCTTCCCTTGATAGTTAGAATTATCACTTCTCAAAATTATAAGAATTCTTCCCTTGGTAGTTAGAATTATCACTTCTCAAAATTATAAGAATTCTTCCCTTGATAGTTAGAATTATCACTTCTCAAAATTATAAGAATTCTTCCCTTGGTAGTTAGAATTATCACTTCTCAAAATTATAAGAATTCTTCCCTTGATAGTTAGAATTATCACTTCTCAAAATTATAAGAATTCTTCCCTTGATAGTTAGAATTATCACTTCTCAAAATTATAAGAATTCTTCCCTTGATAGTTAGAATTATCACTTCTCAAAATTATAAGAATTCTTCCCTTGGTAGTTAGAATTATCACTTCTCAAAATTATAAGAATTCTTCCCTTGATAGTTAGAATTATCACTTCTCAAAATTATAAGAATTCTTCCCTTGATAGTTAGAATTATCACTTCTCAAAATTATAAGAATTCTTCCCTTGATAGTTAGAATTATCACTTCTCAAAATTATAAGAATTCTTCCCTTGATAGTTAGAATTATCACTTCTCAAAATTATAAGAATTCTTCCCTTGGTAGTTAGAATTATCACTTCTCAAAATTATAAGAATTCTTCCCTTGATAGTTAGAATTATCACTTCTCAAAATTATAAGAATTCTTCCCTTGATAGTTAGAATTATCACTTCTCAAAATTATAAGAATTCTTCCCTTGATAGTTAGAATTATCACTTCTCAAAATTATAAGAATTCTTCCCTTGATAGTTAGAATTATCACTTCTCTAAATTTTGACGGTCCTTCTCGCAGGAGGTGACGTAATATCTTCTCACGAGTTCTTTTGAGAAGTGTGAGAATTTCTCCGAGCATTCTCAATTAGTCAAAAGGAGTAGAAATTATAAATAAAAATGGCAGCTAATATTCTTGATGCTGAAGAAATTAAACAGTATGATATTTTTGTAGATGAAAATGAATTTCAGAGGAAACCGAATGTTGAGTTAATTTCCGATGCAATTATTTTTAAATTATAAATAAAATGTTTTCTTCCTTCACTTAATATGTGGTTTGTTTTCACCTGTTCTGGGTTTTTTGAGCAGGTTAAAAAGTGTAGCCATAAGACGTCATTTTATTTCAATTCTGTCATGACGAAAAAAAACCATTTGGAGTAAGAAGGGAGTAGTTAAAGGTTAAAGGTTATTTACAAAAAGCTTGCCCGTCATGTTTTCGTTAAACGAAATTTAAGCAGGCGACAAAGTTAGATAACACCTTATACACCTCCTTTCGAGGAGGAGTAAAAAGTGTAACCTTAGAGCTCTGGAACAAGCGAACAAAATTCGGGACAGGGTAACTTAAAAAAAAACTTGAGTAATATTTTTAACGAGTCGGGTTATCGAGTACTTGATTAGGAGCTGATTATATTCAAGTAATTATGAAATTATATTTAAAAGGAGTATAAAGTAACTTTCAATGCTGAAAAATATTCATTTAATTTAAATCAACCACAGATTCCACAACTTTGTAGGTACCGTTTATTGCCCCCAAAAAGTTGTAAAATACCCTCTTTGAACTTTGAAACAACGATGATAGAAAAAACAAATACTCGATGAGTTTAGAGAGCAGCTTATTCGAGTAATCGGGTACCCGAATATGCAAGTTTTGGTACTCGGTAATTAACGAGTATTCTCCAATTACTTATTCGAGGTTGAGTTCGAGTACTCGACCTCAGAAAAGGACGAGTACTCGATGATGTTCGAGTACTCGGACAGCCCTAGTATTTCGGTAAAGTGGATTAAGGTATATTTTTTTTATGAAATTTAAAGATATGATTTAAAGTTTTTTTTATTGAATGATAATTGTGTACTACGTTTTTGCAATTAAATCCTTATATCCATTAAATCCAGTAAATTAAAAGTTTATTTTTAATGAAATAGAAAGATATTATTTAATTAGACGAAAAATGTGTAATGAATTAAATCGATCAATTCTAATAGTAATCATAAACGCAAAATATAACCATGGTTAATTTAAACTAGTAAATAGTAAGTAATATACTATAGACTATAAACTTTTTAATAAAAGTTTATTTTAAACCATGAAGTATCTGTCTCTCTAGTATATTACTTACTATTTACTAGTTCGAATAGTAAAATTCTTCAATATTTTATTAAAAAAAACGAGGCCTACTTTCCTATACAATTTTTCTTTAGCTAAAATAATTTATTGGATTACCGTCAATAAGCGTTATATGCTTATTAAATAAATCAAAAATTTATTTTATAATATATATTGTAGTATAAAACGTTAATTGCGACTTACTAAACCCGCTTTAAAAGAACATTATTATTAAATTTTTAATAGACTCTTAATGACTTTAATATCGATTAAAATCTACCATCTTCAAAGCGCTATTAAGTACGACACTTTAATTGAAATATGCCAATCATTAAGGGCATAAAAACAAGCGGTTATATAGAATTCAAGAGTGCCGGGATACGAGCCACGATTAAATTTAGACGTGCAAAACTGAGTTCCCAATTTGGAATATGTTTTTCCTCGTTAGAAAGCGGGGAGGAGGGGGTCATTATGATCAATAAAGGCATAGCGACTGGGAATAGGGTGGGGTGGGGTGTAGATTTGGTCACGTACGTCTCTATGCGGCCAAAGTCAATAATTTAGTAAACGATTTGAGTCTCTTCCCTCCGCGCGCGCGTTTATTTATGAAAAGAGCCACTCTTTCAACCCCCCCCCCCTTTATCCGCTTCGGAAGTCCCCCCCCCCACTTCGGCTGTAAGACTAATTATAATCAACTGACTTTTTAATAGACTAGCCCGGTCTTCGTGCTAATTAATAAGTAAGGTGCCTATTTATATACCTTCTCAAACGGTTATAGAGCCATTACGGATGTTATGAAATGTCTAATGGGTTTGTAACGCCGCGGTTATACCTCTAGTTCTATGCCTCACGCGAATGTTTTAAATTGTTGTGGATTTAATTTTTCGTCTAGCATGCGGAAAATACTATACTTTGATCTTGTATTTAATTTTTATTTTTAGTTACTACACTTTAATCTTAGCCAAACGACGAAGAAGCTTATTGTTAAATTTAATTAAAAAAGTGTTTGTTATTAATCTTACATTAAATCATATTAAATTGTTGTGGATTTAATTTTTCGTCTAGCATGCGAAAAATAGTATACTTTGATCTTGTTTTTTTTTAATTACTACACTTTAATCTTAGCCAAATGACGAAGAAGCTTATTGTTAAATTTAATTAAAAAAGTGTTTGTTATTAATCATACATTAAATCATATCAAATTGTTGTGGATTTAATTTTTCGTCTAGCAAGCGAAAAATAGTATACTTTGATCTTGTTTTTTTTAATTACTACACTTTAATCTTAGCCAAATGACGAAGAAGCTTATTGTTAAATTTAATTAAAAAAGTGTTTGTTATTAATCATACATTAAATCATATTAAATTGTTGTGGATTTAATTTTTCGTCTAGCATGCGAAAAATAGTATACTTTGATCTTGTGTTTTTTTAATTACTACACTTTAATCTTAGCCAAATGACGAAGAAGCTTATTGTTAAATTTAATTAAAAAAGTGTTTGTTATTAATCATACATTAAATCGTATATTAAATTGTTGTTGATTTAATTTTTCGTCTAGCATGCGAAAAATAGTATACTTTGATCTTATATTTTATTTTTATTTTTCATTACTAGACTTTAATCTTAGCCAAACGACGAAGAAGCTTATTGTTAAATTTAATAAAAAAAGTGTTTGCTATTAATCATATATTTTGTACACAATAAAATATTTTACGTAGAAATGTTTTATTTTGGATTTTCAAAAAAAGTCGTTCCTTAAATCTGTAAAAAATAAAACGCTATAGCAATTGTTAAAAATCAACTTTTGTGGAGAACTCTTGCGTTAGTTATCACGACAGGATAATATATAAAAGTTTCGAGTAAAAAAGTAATTTTAAAGCAGAAATGTTGTACTAAAAATGAATGTCAAAATATTCATATTTTTCGTTCTGAAACATAATTCCTTTATTAATTTTTATGAAATCAAGAAAAATAGTAAAATAACTATAAATTCAAATATTAATATAATTTCAAACCCAAGATAATTTAAAAATTATCCTAGTTCCCGTTGCAGCGACGTGATAAGAAAAAATTCCGTTTTGTTGTGAAATCGAGCGTTAAATCGGAAACTGAAGTACTTATGCAAAATCGATAAATCTTGGGGTCGAATAATAATAATAATATAAATTTATTTGAATGTAGCGTCCGTTCTAGAACGTACTGCTGTGAAGTGTATAGAATGTGTTCTAGACCTAAACTTTACCTTGCTGACAATGTTATATTCCCTTTAAACGTGTGTAGCAATAAAAAAAACTCATAAATATTAATAATAATCAGCTAGGCACTTTAGACCTAGGTAAATTTAGAGGTCGGTGACGATTAATCATTATCCATGATTAAATTTATTTTTTTCGGGGAAAAAATGTAAACAAAGAAATTTACTGGTTAATATTTCGGAAAATAATTAAAAAATATGTATTATTCAGAAAATTTGAGCTTTTTATCGAAAAAAACGTCGTTTTTCCGATTAATTTTACAAATTTATCAAAATAAATAAATGGGATAATACAGGAATATAAATTACTTGATCAAAACGTTTTACGAATAATTTTGAGAGCTTTATCTATTGAATAAATGTTAACCATCCCCGACCTCTACAGGTCATCGGGCGACTTTTGGTTTTAAATCAGGTGGCCGCGAGTGTGCGTAGGAGACTGGTGGCAAACCCTTCATGGCAAGCCAGCCAAAACCTCCCTTCGCGAGGTTTCACCCAATGCCACAAGCTGGGATCGAACCCGGCTCCTCTTGCTGCGAGGCGAAAGTGATAACCACTCCGCCACCAACACTAAAAGTACCTAATTCAAATATTTTAAAATTGTATTATCGCAAAAAATTCAATAAAAAAATTATAAAATATTTATTGTAAAGCTTGGTTTTCGCGCGAAAAAGTCTTTGATAATGAAAAGGCAAAGTTAAACTTAAGTTAATGAAAGCACAGACTAATAACACCCTAAAGGGACCCGTAAGACAATACTAAACTTCCATTGAAAGTTTCAAATACTCAGTTTATTTGCCTGCCGCGGGTAACTGTTCCTGTTTATCTTGAGCCCTAGGTAAATAATGAGCCGATCTTGTGAAGTTACTAAGTTAGTGGTTGGGGTTCATTTTTGGTTAATATTCTTGTACCTTGAGCTATACGACAATATATTATTTAATAATATCATATTGTTATCAGATAATATTATTTAAAGGTATTCCTTTAAGCCTTGGTAGGTGATCTATATTAATATTCTGAACAATACCTTTACATGGTTTATTAACGATAAATATCTTGCAATAATAATTTTTGAAACGGTAAATCTTTTCCCTAATTAGTTTTAATTAATGGCCACTAGATGGTCACCAGTAGAGGTCGGCGGAACGAATAAATTAACCGGAAAAATTTCGATTAACAATAAAAAGTTTGGTTAACGGTTTTTTATGAACATTTTATACGAATAAACAACGATTTAACATGCAAAAATATTCGGTTTTTTCGTATATTTTTCGGATAATTTGCGGTTATGAATAAAAATAAATAATTGGATAATCTTATTCAAACGTCGATCTCTAGTCACCAGAAGTAAGCCAAAAAACGCCTTGAGTTTAGGTACGAGTCCCTTCACGGGGTTAGTGGTCTATGATAAAATTTGGAAGATGTTTAGAAATCGATTCTAGTATTTGTCCTGATATATTAGGCCTTTCTATCTAGTGTCGTGTTAGGATGCGGGTCCCCTTTAAAGTAACGGATGCTTTTTCTTCCTATTAGTCGATACCCACTTCTTTGTATGGGCCAACAAACTGGGAGGAAATAGCAATTAAAAAACCCGCACAAACATCCTCCGCTATCATATTTCAATCAAAACTAAGTCGTCTTTCATTTATTTGAGCCCGGTAATCAGCCCTCCCACCCGTCCCAAAAACAAATTATACAAACTAAATGCAGAAAAGGGAATAGTACGTTACAATCCAAAAATAAAATTAACGTTATATCGTTGCTTGAAAAAAAAAGTAGAGCGCGTAATGATTACAAGGGGGCGCTGCCAAATAAAATATACCGATGGAATAGAAACTGGAGCTTCCATTAGACGTTTAAAATAACCTCAACGTTTGAAAGTTATTGTTTTTCCCGTGATGAACATCCGGTGAATTATAATGGAATAGACCTAGACTTACGTCTTAATTACCGGAAGTGAATAGCCTCAACATATCCCCAGAGGAAATTTCTATTCCTTTGTCTAATTTCGTCGTCACTGTTTGCCAGGCTATCATCCACTCGACCATATATCGTCTCTCGTTACCTATTAAGTTCGCCGGAATGAAAAAAATGAAGCAGTCACCGCTAGGGGGCGTCCTCCGAGTGTGTTAACAAAGAGAAAAGTCATTACCATACATCGCGAGATTTGATTGTATATATAACCCCCCCCCTCCCCCCAGCGGTGACATAATCGGACCGAAAAGATATATATTAACCCTGCTGGTTTTCTATATTCCCTTTCCCGGATCATGAATAGATCATTCTTTACCCAACGAGAATTTTATATTAACGCCTTCTCCCCCCCCCCGCACTTTATAATGTAGTATTATCATAAGTAACGTAATAAAATGTAAGTATGACATTTCCTATTGTTTTAATGCTATTTGTTTTACGGTACCTTTTTCGACACTGACAAGGAGACTACCCCAGGTGGTTATCACCGATTTTATTGAATCTCGGGGGTTAGGTACACATTACGGTAGTATGAAAATTCGCAAAGGGAAAGTTACAATGGGTTTTAGTTTTCCTATGGCAACCGAAAATGTTTTTGATCTCTCTCAAAAAAAAAAACTCCATTTAAAAAAGCATTGAATTAAATTTTCAAAACTTACCGAAAAAGATTGATAAATTTTGGTTAAATTTTAACAAAATTTTGGTAACCGAGAAAATCACATTCATTTTTAAATGGAGAGGTCAAAAACATTTTCGGTTGCCATAGGAAAACTAAACCTAACCCCCGAGTTTCAACAAAATCGGTGATAACCACCTCGGGTAGTCTCCTTGTGAGTATTATATTATCGTAGTTTGTAGTAGTTTATTTCGCCTTGGGCATATTTTAGACACTAGGGGGCTCTGTACCTTGGGTATTAGCCTAGTATATTATTATTATTAACTATACCTTGATAATTTTTCATAATTGTCATACTTAAAGAGCCACACCGGCGTTTGAATTTTACCTGTTCCACGTGCTAAATTCGAGCCCGAATTTTACAAAAACCGGTGTGGCCCTTTAAGGTTAAACGAAAAGACCGTTCATTTTAAAATTAAAGATCCTATTACCATTGTTGGGTAACCCGGGAAGGGCTTTGTAATTTTATAGGAAAAAAAGGAAATGAGATAAGCGAATTATAGGAAAATATAGGACACTAAATAGGAAAAATAATAAGGTAATTATTAATATTGATAATATTTTGTACACTACTTTCTTGCATTATTGAATCACATTTCAAGATTTTGTTGGAAAGTGGCAGCGTTTTCACTATATGTTCTATGACACGCACATAAAAAATTCTCTAATTTTCAAAATACCGTGAGATTACAGGAAAATATAGGAAAATTGGTGAAAATAAAGGAAATTATAGGAAGGAATTAAAAATATAGGAAATTATAGGAAGGAATTAAAAATATAGGAAATTATAGGAAGAGATAAAAAATATAGGAAATTATAGGAAGGAATTAAAAATATAGGAAATTATAGGAAGGAATTAAAAATATAGGAAACTATAGGAAGGAATTAAAAATATAGGAAATTATAGGAAGAGATTAAAAATATAGGAAATTATAGGAAGGAATTAAAAATATAGGAAATTATAGGAAGGAATTAAAAATATAGGAAATTATAGGAAGGAATTAAAAATATAGGAAATTATAGGAAGGAATTAAAAATATAGGAAATTATAGGAAGGAATTAAAAATATAGGAAATTATAGGAAGGAATTAAAAATATAGGAAATTATAGGAAGGAATTAAAAATATAGGAAAATATAGGAAGGAATTAAAAATATAGGAAGGAATTAAAAATATAGTAAAATATAGGAAGGAATTAAAAATATAGGAAAATATAGGAAGGAATTAAAACTATAGGAAATTATAGGAAGGAATTAAAAATATAGGAAATTATAGGAAGGAATTAAAAATATAGGAAATTATAGGAAGATATTAAAAATATAGGAAATTATAGGAAGGAATTAAAAATATAGGAAATTATAGGAAGGAATTAAAAATATAGGAAATTATAGGAAGGAATTAAAAATATAGGAAATTATAGGAAGAGATTAAAAATATAGGAAATTATAGGAAGGAATTAAAAATATATTAAATTATAGGAAGGAATTAAAAATATAGGAAATTATAGGAAGGAATTAAAAATATAGGAAATTATAGGAAGGAATTAAAAATATAGGAAAATATAGGAAGGAATTCAAAATATAGGAAATTATAGGAAGGAATTAAAAATATAGGAAATGATAGAAAGGAATTAAAAATATAGGAAATTATAGGCAGAGATTAAAAATATAGGAAATTATAGGAAGGAATTAAAAATATAGGAAATTATAGGAAGGAATTAAAAATATAGTAAAATATAGGAAGGAATTAAAAATATAGGAAATTATAGGAAGGAATTAAAAATATAGTAAAATATAGGAAGGAATTAAAAATATAGGAAAATATAGGAAGGAATTAAAAATATAGGAAATTATAGGAAGGAATTAAAAATATAGGAAATTATAGGAAGGAATTAAAAATATAGGAAATTATAGGAAGAGATTAAAAATATAGGAAATTATAGGAAGGAATTAAAAATATAGGAAATTATAGGAAGGAATTAAAAATATAGGAAATTATAGGAAGGAATTAAAAATATAGGAAAATATAGGAAGGAATTAAAAATATATTAAATTATAGGAAGGAATTAAAAATATAGTAAAATATAGGAAGGAATTAAAAATATAGGAAATTATAGGAAGGAATTAAAAATATAGGAAATTATAGGAAGGAATTAAAAATATAGGAAATTATAGGAAACATAGGAAGTCTGGTCATCCTGCCATTGTTTTACTATATTCATAATCCAAAGACCGTTTTGTGGCTTCTTCTCGTTCAAAAATACTAAAGGGTTGTTACCTTACTTATGACATTATGGAAGTGAAATGTAGTTCTTTATTGAGATTCTTGTATTGGCCGTCCGTGTATGAGCGAGGGAGATTGAGAGAACGGTAATGCATAATAAACTCGAGGAAAACGCGGCTCTGTTTATTTCGGGTCTGTCCATTTGGCCTACCTAATCGCCGAGATAATTTTCACTGACAGATTCCGAGAGCGAGCTTGTCAAAGGGCCCGAGTCGGGAGGAGGGGGCCCGCGTCGAGAGAGGGCGCGCGTGACGCCTTTATATTAATTGTCCGACGTTAACGTGACCAGTTGGTCGGGCATTTCGGTCAAATTAGGCGACTAGATAGACAAATTAAGGTAACAGAATGGCTCGGTGTACGTGGAACGGATTTTAATAGAGGCAAGGCGAGAGGGGGGCGAAACGGAGTGGTAGCTTCTAACTAGCCTAATACGCGTTGTCATGGCAACTGATTCGGGCTCTCGGAGAATTTCTCTGCCTTTCCGCGCGCGCCGATTGCCAACCCCACCTTCATCCTCCCTACGACTAGCCCACCCACCTTAGCGTTCCTCGTCTACCCCCCCCCCCCCTTTTGGAATATCAATTTCGGTTGGAGGTGGAATAGAAGCGAGGGGGGGCGCAGGCAAGCAGAAGGGGTGCCTCCGTAAGAGACTTCGAATTTGGGAGAATATCGTCGTGCCAAGCTATAATGTACGGTATATATAGCCTGGCGAAGTCAATATTGTATCTGTTTCCAGATAATTACGGGGTTTACGCCTTAATATATGGCAGGATCGCGGCCCATAAATGCAATAACGATCCTTTACTTAATCCGACGGCCTTTCGCACCCCCCCCCCCCCTTGGAGAACTTCGCCCCCCTTTCGCGCGCTTTCCCCGGCGTTACCCTTCGGGGAATATGGCAAAAACACATTAGCCACTAAATACTGAACATTTAACGCCGCCATATACTCTCCATTCGCGCCAACCTTTATAATTGGTTTAAGGGTGAAGTTTTAGCTTATTAGCCCGTTTTCGGAGAGATTTCGTCGGCGACTCAATTTCGTTGATATGGATTACATTTTTTAGGTCGACTCTTTGTATCTCTTTTAGATATCTCACCAAAAATTTTATTTTGAATTTATGCGTGAACGCGTAATTTTTCATGGGTTGGAATTAATATTTTCAGTACGTTTGATGTTTTTATCCGGCTGATTTTTTTATTGTTTTATTTATGTTTTAGTTATTTTAATTTACCGTTACCAGAAGTAAATGAACCGAAGTTATCAGACTGCTTTACTCCCCATGTTGGAGGCGTTTTCCTTATGAAGTTACATTTCGACCTCGAATTTGAAATTTTGCGCGCTCCTAGGCCGAAAAAAAAACTTTTTGTTTTTATGAAACCATTTTTTATACATAGAAATATAGCTATAACCACAATTAACAAGTGCAATTTATCACGTCAAAAGACGGGGATGGAAATTAGCTTTTATTTGACTCGATTTTCATAAGGAAAACGCCCTCCGATTCTGAGTGCTATTTCGATACGGTTCATTTACTTCTGCCGTTACTTAAGATGTACGATTTTCCAGTACGTACAGTCGCCAAAATGAAATTTTCCTCACAGGGGCTTAAAATTTCCCTTTGGCCCCAAATTTTCTCTAGTTTTTCCAAAACCCCAAGAACTAAAACACTTGATTAAAATTTTTCTTTATTGGCCAAGTGATATTGAATACATGGCGCCTTCTACGTAACCAATGTTGAACTATTATAATATTCATCTTAATAGTTAGATTGTTTGTTTAGTTACATTGGTTAATTATAAGTTATAATGAATGGTTTAACCAGTTATAATTAAACCACGATCGTATTCAGACGTTAGCCCTCACTAACCACAATGATAAATAAAAATTGCGTCCGCAGCACCGAGAATGATTAATTCCTACCACTCCGTTAATAACGCAAATCTCACTCCGGAGCCTCTTGAGATGAGTCGTCGAAAAGAAGACTAAAAATTCGAAAGAAAAATTGCAGGGGTGCCAGGTCAATCGAAAACACTACTCTCAATTAATATTTTCTTCAAATTAAATCAATTATTTTAAATATTGCGATTATTTAGATTAGTAGCTTCACTTTAAAATCACCCTACGTCGAGTTTCGCAAATTTTTGGTCTGATTTCCCTTTTCCATTTTTGGGTTTTTAGGGGTCAAAAATAATCTAAATCTGGGAAATTTTCCCCGAATTATCATCACTGCGTATGCTTACCTTTTTCAAGAATGGCCCCTCATTAAAAAAAACAAATCAGTCGGTTCTTCTGACGATTTCATTACATAAAATTAGTTTATGTAAAATGTAAACACTACACTGTTTACAAGATTGGAAAAAACTTCATTTATCTTAAGTATGGATTTTTTTGTTTTAAGTATTCCTTTTATTAATCTAATTAAAAGTAAAAATTATTGAAAACAATTTAAAACGTAGTTTAAAACGTTTAAATTTCTTCGAAATACTTTAGTTTGCGTAAAAATAGAATTTAAATTAAAACTTTTTGACCAAAGCTATCTTTGAAAAATTATTTTATAGTAAAATCATGTTTAAAACGTTTGAAATTCTTCGTTATACTTAATTTTCGTAAAAATAGAATTTAAAAGATAACATTTTTACAAAAACATACCTTGAAAAGTTATCTTACAATAAAATCATGTTTATAAGCCAATTTAATTTTTTTAAAGATATTTAAAAGACGTTTTAAACAATTTTTAGCAGTTTTAAGCAGTTTTAAACAGTTTTTGTTTTAAGGTAATTTTCAAGAATGTTTTTAATCTAAGTTCTATTAATACGAAAAAGAATAACGAAGAGATTTTTAAACTAAGGTTTTAGTTTTTAAATTTTTAGGTTGATTTTAAAACACAGTGTTTGTTTTTAACTTTGCCTTTAATAGACGTTTTAAAATCTTTACTATATTCACTGAGAAACTTATAACAGTCTAGAAATGTACCCAGGTACAAGATATTAAAAAACATACATATTCAACTATCTTAAAAACGAATAATTTTTATTAATACGTTTAAAAATGTATCCGATATATGTAGACAAACTAATGAACTAAACGGAAATTGACTCACTCCTAGATTGAAATGAAATTAGGCGTTGTTTAAAAGTACATCCGAAGTTAATAGGTTCTTCCCCCGTGAAATAATATTTTCCTTTACAAACACGAAGCCCGTTATATTTACGAAAACATACAAATCTGTTTTGTATCCAATTCCTTCTCGCAGACTCTCCTCGTAAAAACGGTAATCGAAAAACGGATATTAACCTGGCGCGGAATCAATAATTTCGTCTCGGCACTAAACGTTTTCGATATTAGCCTTCCCTAGTTAATACGTAAAGAACATCGACGTTTAAGAAGTTGCAGCCCACTCTATACACTCCCAACTGCGACACTCGTAAAGCCGGACGCTCTGTGCCGTAATAAAAAAAGAGTTTATAATCAAAGTCTCAAAAAGGCGATTCTCTACGGAGCGTCGGCGTCGCCGGAAGAAATAGAGTTTCCAATAAATAATTGCCTCGTTTTGCTTGTATCAAATCCCTATAAATAAATCACGCGAAAATGCGATAGGGTCAACTATGATTAAATCGAGAATAACGTAGATGTCCCTCGAAAACGCTATATTTTGGGGGCGCCCCGCTAATGGGTAAACAGTAGACTTTGAGGAAATCTAGTATGACTTATTTTTTTATATATCTTTTAAAATAAAATGAAACGACTATAATACAAAGGGGGCTTAAATAGCGAGAAAGCTATAGAATAAATCAAAGGCAATTTAGAGTAACCCGGGCAACAGGCTCGTGTGTGACTCATGATTTTAGCCCCCCGCCCCCCCCCGCAGTGTCTCTTCTCTCTTTCGGTATATGTCCCCCCCCCCCCCCCCCCACCTTTCTCCCTCGTCACTAGTGACGGGTGGCACCCCCACCCTTTCATTCCCGCTCGCGCCCAGATCAGGGTGTCCCCTTGAACGCTCGCACCCACTCGGATGCGGGGGCGTGCGCCCCTCCCGCGCGCCAGTGATGTCATTCCCCGACTTTTCTAATTTCCCTCTCTTCTGGCGGCTCCGTTTCCCCGCGAATTGTATAATAAAATGGGAAGCTCGTTATTTTTCGGAGGCTGCGAGAGCAACTGCTAAACCAAGCGAATCGGAATTTCGGCGAATTATTGCCATTGAAGCGTGTTACAACGAGGATGGAACCGAGGACGAAGAGTTGCCAACTCGCCGGAGAGAGATGCGGACGCACCATCATTATCCCCGTAGATATACAATTCAGGGCTACGCCGTGTACAAAGTACAATTTCAAATAAGGGATTTTTATTTAGTTGGATTGCCGTGCTTTATAACTATTTTGATTGACTTGTGGTCGTTTTGACATTTTTGAAACGATATAGAAAATAATTTCTTTATAAGCGCCCACTGAAAACAAAATAGTGTTTTCAAATAGGAATATAAAACATGGTTTTAACAGGTCAGGGAATTTGAAAAAAAAAATTAGGTTAGGTTATTTTAAGTGTTTGGTAACTTATTTTTATATTCAACATTTTATGATTTTAAGAGTTTGGTAACTTACTTTTATATTCAACATTTTATGATTTTAAGAGTTTGGTAACTTATTTTTATATTGAACATTTTATGACGGTAATTATACTATAGTTCTGTGACAAAATCAGTGAATGTAAATGTTATAGTCATTTTTAAACGTTGCGAATTCCAACGTTGCAATTAAAAGTTCTTAGGTTAAAATCGAGGGGCAGATAACTTGTTTACAGGGTGTCCTAATAATCATGATTAAAAATTTAATCATGATTTAATCATTTTTAATCTTTGAATAATCATGTTCAATCTTTCAATAATCATTTTTAATCTTTGAATAATCATTTTCAATCTTTGAATAACCATTTTCAATCTTTCAATAATCATTTTCAATCTTTGAATAACCATTTTCAATCTTTGAATAACCATTTTTAATCTTTGAATAATCATTTTCAATCTTTGAACAGCCAAAGCTACAGATTTAATTTTAATCTAATATATTCATGATTTAATAATACGAGGGTGTCCTAATAATCATTAAAGTGAGCTGCCCCTCGGTTAAAATATAATTAAAAAATATAAATTGAATTAAAATCCTTAACTTCTGACAAAAGTAGAATATTATGTGAAAATTTCGTTTAATTTTAGTTGTAAAAATGTCACGAAAAATAAAAAAAATTGGCCACGGAAAAGTCGGAAAATTGGAACCCGAAAATATTATGACAAACCTGTAAAATGAATATTATTATTAAAATCGTTTATGGAAACGTGATGACGAATCAAACCCACTTATAACGTAAACATGATCATAGGCGTTTAAAGAAGTACTTTTCTCTTCCCAGGCGTTCAATCGAAGAAATTAAGCTTAAATATATTTTTGATGTCATTGATAGAAATCTAATTTAAGTCAGTTAAGAAAGCGAGTGTGGGCTTTCTTTTAGATGCGCTGTTAAAGGAGCTGCAATCTTTGATAGATGTAAAATAAAAACTGGCTCTTGTTATTAAGAAACCATCCATTCCTCTTAAACTGGTTTTTTTTGAGCTAAGAGACTATCAACTGTGATTCGCTCCAAAGTATTTATCTCCGTACGAAATCTAGATTCAATATTTAGTGACGCTTCTTAGCCAGCCTTTCCCCATCTCGGCTATAAATAAGATTGTTAATAGAAATTTGGTAACCCCCCTCCCTCATTCTCTGCCATCACAACTCAGCTTGTCAATTACACTAAAATCATTTAAAAGCTCGTACATTAACCGAAGGCTCCTCCTTTTCTTAGACTTTCGACTATATGTTTTTTTTTATTATTAATATTTTTCTTTATCTTACTCGCCGTGATTTTTTTTTAAATGGCGCAACGTATGAAGTTAGATGATGTTGTCGTGGTAGGTGTGTGTTACGAATTACATTTTAATCGGGTCAATTGCTTAAGTTAATTCTCGTTTAGATTTAAAATTCGATAGTATTTTCGTTTCTTGGAAGTGATTACGTAACCTGTTAAGATATTTTTGTTATAGCCTTATTAAATTATCTATGATTCTTATTTTAAAACACAGAAATTGGATTTATATTGTTAATATTAACAGTTGACCAATATTTTTTATTTCAATCTGATATTATATTGATATTTCAATCTGATATTATATTATTATTTCAATCTGATATTATATTATTATTTCAATCTGATTTTAAATTGATATTTGAATCTTATATTATATTGATCTTTCTATACTTGATATTTTATTGTTATTTCAAATTGATTTTAAATTGTTATTTTAAAATGATATTTTATGGTTATTTCTACCTGGTAATATATTGACACTTAATTACACCTGGTATTATATTGATATTTCATTCTACCTGGTAATATATTGACACTTAATTACACCTGGTATTATATTGATATTTCATTCTACCTGGTATTATATTGATGTTGAATTCTACCTGATGTTAGATTATTATATCAATTTGTTCTTATATTGCTATTTCTACCTGATCTTATATTGCTATTTCTAACTGATATTGTATTGTTATTTCTAACTGATATTGTATTGTTATTTTACCCGATATTGAATTGTTATCTTTACCTGATATTGTATTGTTATTTTTACCTGATATTGTATTGTTATTTTTACCTGATATTGTATTGTTATTACCTGATCTGTTATTTTTATAATCTCAACCTGATCTGTTATTGTTATAATCTCAACCTGATCTGTTATTTTTATAATCTCAACCTGATATGTTATTGTTATAATCTCAACCTGATATGTTATTGTTATAATCTCAACCTGATATGTTATTGTTATAATCTCAACCTGATATCATATTGCTATAATCTCAACCTGATATCATATTGTTATAATCTCAACCTGATCTGTTATTGTTATAATCTCAACCTGATCTGTTATTGTTATAATCTCAACCTGATCTGTTATTTTTATAATCTCAACCTGATATGTTATTGTTATAATCTCAACCTGATCTGTTATTGTTATAATCTCAACCTGATCTGTTATTGTTATAATCTCAACCTGATCTGTTATTTTTATAATCTCAACCTGATATGTTATTGTTATAATCTCAACCTGATATGTTATTGTTATAATCTCAACCTGATATGTTATTGTTATAATCTCAACCTGATTTGTTATTGTTATAATCTCAACCTGATATGTTATTGTTATAATCTCAACCTGATATGTTATTGTTATAATCTCAACCTGATATGTTATTGTTATAATCCCAACCTGGGGAGCGTCTATCTTTTCAATACCAAATTTGGTTCCCAAGTGAAACTATTATATATAGGCACCATAACCCGCCTATTTTTTTTAAAATCCTACGTTTCTTACGCTATAACTTAGGTTAGGATACGATTTCTTCTTAAAATTAAATTGACTGTCTTGGGTGGTGGATGCAGGCAACAGTGTGATATCCCTCCGAGTATGTCTCATTCGAAATTACAAGAAAAAATACGTTTTAAAAAATACGGGCTGATCGTAATAGAGTGTAACGTCTTTTAACGTTTTATAAATTTTATTTCATCCAAAATCGGCTCCGGGGGGGGGGAGGTTTGCAGGGGGGAGTGATTCTAAATTGAAAGGATGGAGGTTTGGGAGGGGGGTGCTCCCGTTATCCGCGTGTGCGTACTATAAACGTAGCTCTTTAAAGGAGAGGTGAACGGGAGGGCGGCATTGGGTGAGGGCGGCGTGTTGGACTAATAGCTAGTGGCGCCAGACGCTTTGACAGGCCCGCTTATATCCTTCTTACAAGCTGCAAGAGAGAGAGCGAACAACTTCTATTTAACTTTGTTGGCTTCTAATACGCGCGCCAGTGGCGTCGCTCCGTTATACGCTGGCCATATTACCCGTTCAAAACCCCTATAATACATCAGTTGCCAATCCCCACCTAACGTTGTGTTATATCATTGCCTGCCACCATATATTTTATACTACGACCTACGCTCTACTACCCCCTTCTCCACCCCCCTCTCTCTCTACAGTTCTTTCGAAATATTTTTTTTGTTGTAATACTTTTTATATCTTTTTCTTACAGTGCATATCGTCGCCGTTAAAACAAAACCACGTAACTTGAGTTACGTGGTTTTGTAAAAATTGTCATATTTAGATTCTACACCCCAATTTACGTATATAACATTAAAAACATTAATAGGTTGCAATTGAATTCCTTTTTTTAAATCGAGAAAACATTTAAATTCACAACTTATTTCGCGCAAAAGCACGTATCTCGCTTATTTTCAGCTCCTATATCACTTCATGACACGAAACCACGTATCTCTAAAAATTCCCCTTTAGTAAAATATTTTAAAATTAAAATCCTCATAAACTCAATATTGAAACGAAATTATTTAACTATAAAATTAACTCGCATGTAAAAACCTAAAACACGATTTCACAAGTCCCTGCAAAATTAAAAATACATTTTTCTCGAAAAGGCCACCGAAAAGATACGTGGTTTTGTTTTAACGGCGACGATATATATATCCAAGGGTTAATATTCTCGTTTATTGTTAAAGAGTGACTATAAAGTAGAGGCTTGGTTTTTGAAAATGTTTCTCTCTTCTTGTACTTTTTCAATTCCGTTGTCAGATTTCGTGTTTACTTCGTATGAAACAAAATTTCTGTTTTTTTTTAGCCCAATATCCGGTTGCCAAGTCTTAACAACTAGCAATGTTTTCGAAATGGCGTGTTATTTATTGGTTTATTTACATATTTTTTAATGATAGTTTATATAGTTGGTGGAATTATATTTATTATATCACGAGTCCCTTACCAGTTACCTCTCCTCACTTGTTAGAGGGGTTTTCCCCTGAGCTCTTCGGCTTTCCCTTTCCACAAAAACTTCTCGAGGTTAAGTAATAGTAATAATAATCAGCTAGGCTAATACCCAAGGCACCACTCTAGGCCTAAGTCATCAAGCGACTTTTGAAGCCTTAATTCAGTAAGTGTAAGTTGTTGGCTTGCGTGGCATGAAGGGCTGGGCACCACCATGGCTGGACATAGTAGTCAGTCTTTATAGTGAGCCTAGAAACTAATGTATTTTGGTAGTCAGAGACTAGTGGGGGTATAAAAACCAGAAGGACAGCCAACATTTTGCTTTACCCGTCAGAATTAAAATAGGAATTGATTACCACTTGAATTACGTGACTTTGGCCGATCACAATTTATTTTAAATAAAATGGGATTGATAAATGATGAATTTATGATACGCCATATTCGCCATTATTTATGAATATTTCGGTCAATTTTTCACTAGTCAAATTGACTAGTGAGCCCCCAGATTTCGATTAATTTTAGAACTCGGAGCATTTATTTCAGTAGTCACCACGCTCGTTCGCAATTTCGCACGACCACCTGATTTAAAGGCATTAAAAGTCGCTAGATGACTATTCGTGCCTTGGGTATTAGCCTAGCTGATTATTATTAACAGAATAGCTTCGTATTCCGCTTATGAAAAGTACCTTCGCCGGCTCAAATTGATTTTTCAAATGTAAAAATAGTGCGTTGTGAAATACATCAAATAGTGATTTTCCAAAAATATTGCACCGTGGAAAATATGGCTTATGAATAAGTAAATATAGTGAAGTGGTTTAATGTTTACATTTATCGTTATTAGGCGGAGTAATACACGCGGTAAACCGTGATGCGGTGTATGCTTCCGCGGTTTTGTAGGGATCGTAGTCCCCATTGTTAACGGCCTCGAGCCAGCGAATGTTTCATTATTATGACACAGATATTGTAAACCCACTAAAATAATTTCGGAGTTTAATTTAATTATCTTTATGATGTTTCTTACGGGTTTAATTAACTCTAATAACGAGGGACTACAAACCTATTCATGACCATAATATCAATAAATTTACAATATTACGATATATTAAGGGAAATTTTAACAACTTGTTTATTATTCGTTATAAGTTTAATAAAAATATAACATTTAAAATATAATTATTCCCCTGTTTCGAAAATATCGCTAAGAAAGTTTTAAATCATTTAAATTCGGTAATATGAATACAATAGATGATTTATTTTTAATCGTGTTTTAATTACTTTCTCTGGAATAACATTGAGTTTTCCTTTTGAACAAGGGTATGCAGTTGTTAGGCAGAAAGCTATTTTAAAGGACTTTGAATTTATTGACGAGATGGAACTGAGGAGAGAGATAGTCTAAGAGGGTTTGGGACATTTCGTGGAATTTTGTCCTTTTTCGAGTCACGCTGAATGAGATACTGTCGTTGGAGGAACCTTTTACATCTATTCTCTCGATAGTTTCTGTAGATCTCTATAATTTCGTCAAAATTCCTTTTCTGTACAGAATCCTTTTATCGAATTCCCTGGGATCAATTTTAACGACTGTTTTGAATGTTACGAATTAGCGCTTGCCCGGAAAACGTCTCATTTTAACTCAAATATTCCGACAGTCTCCGGGGCTCTATTGTTGACGTATAGTAAAATACGTCTTTCGTTAAACGTTATCTAGTACACCCGTATTTGGTTACGCGTTTGGAATAAATTGACTGAAAGGTGTTGTTACGAGTGTGGACTGTAATAGACAGTGTAGGGGAAATTCCGTACAACCAACACTATACGTTAGCTAATTTTATCTAGGTAATAAAAAGTACACAAATTAAGAGGTCTATCTTTATAGCTATGTCATAAGTAATATAATATCCATAAGTATGACAGTGACCGATTTCGGTTAATTGTAAGTTTTGGCGAAATGACTATGATGTTAGTGTGATTACGATAAATACGAGTCAAAACCCGTTTTGGTCTCAAATTAAAAAGTGACAACTTTGAGAAACGAAGGGGCTGTTTGTAGTAGTCAATTTTACATTCTTATTGAACCATTTATAATTATTTCGCCCCCCCCCCCCCCGAAACGTATGGTTGTATGTAACATTTTTATTTGGTTTTTAAATACTGGCTACTCTACTGAAGCTTTTCAATTTTCAATAAACCTTGGCTGACTCTTCAAATAGGCTGTTGGTAGCCAATTCTTGGGACCTGGAAATTCCAAAAACTAGTAATGACCGATGGACATTTGTCATTCCTTAGCCATGGTCATTGACGAAAAGCATTCAATATTTAGGAAGTGTCATATTTACGTTTATTACGTTAGTTATGTTTATGTAATCAATTTGAAGGATTTTCGTGTCTAAACAATGACAACAATAAGTGATGTTCAGCAGAAATTGAGTGAATGCGAACTAAACCCGCGTAATATCTCCGGCTCCGCGGGATTCTGTTTTTCAGGTATCCACCCAAAAACGAATCATATAAGCGAATACCCTCAGCCGAGAGAGTAAACTAAAGCGAGTTGACCCGCTTTGACCCGCAATCCTTTGCCCCTTTACCGCCTTTCGTAATAGCGCGTGTTTAAGTCGTCAACCAATTTCGTTGTTTTGCCCCGAACATCTTCCAGCGCGTGGCATGCCGGTGTTGGTGGTGGTATAGGCCGCGTCATTTAGCCATTATTATGGCGTGTATACCGAATATTTTTTATGCAATATTTTCATATTTTTTCTTCTTCTTGATCATCCACGCTCGCCACCCTCGCGCTCGATGCGGGGGGGATGGGGGGGGGGCAGAGGGTGAGGGGGAAACGCGAAATTTCGAGTGCCCGGGCGCGCGTGTTTCATCAACTTGTGTTTTCTATTAGCGGGAGTTGTTGCGGGGATTTTTAAACGTTTTTATTCGGTGATGCCCTTTCACTCGCCAAATCTACAAGTTTTTATACGCTTGTTTATTCTTGGCGAAATCCGAAAACGTGCCCCAGCCCATTTCAATAGGAGGCGTACTTTCCCAGAAAAAGGGCCAAATAAAGACAAGAGAACCTTTTTTCCTTCTCATTTCACGCGATATTGTAAATCGCCAACACTACGAATGATTCGCTAAACTCGACTCTATGTCGGTCAGGGTAATGGGATTTACAAACAACTATTAATTTAGTAAGGTTAGTAAATTGTTTATCCCTGCAAAACATGATTGATATCATATTATTTTTCTGTTATTTATAATTGTAGAAATTATTTATTTTTAATTCCTGTTATTTAACAAAATATATAACAATATTAAAGGTCATTTTCTCTAAATATAAATGCTTTTAAAAGATTACGAACTCAATTTTGTTGGAATTTAGTTTCATGTAAAATTTAAAAGCATTACTATAGTAGGATATATCCTACTATATAAAGCCAAGACTTCAAAATATTTAACACACTGGTAATTTTATCTAAATATAAGATATATATTTTTTTCGACTATGTGGGCGGGCTTTTAAAAGATTACGGAAGTAAATTTAGCCCTTAAATTCAGCGCGTTTCCACTTTACTGTATAGTCAGGACATTAAGTAAAACATTTATAAATCCGCGTAATTTAATACATTTCAAAAGTGCTATATACCGATAGAATGGTACCTCTTGTTTTATGGTTCCGTTTTCCACTTTACCTTCACGTACGAATGAACATAATGACGGTTCTGTTTGTTTGCCTCGGTAAGAAATATTTCTCTCCGGGTCCCTTTCAAGATATTCGCCGGAGACGTCTTCATTCGTCGAAGGCGATTGGAGAAAACCGGGAGGTAAAACCGAAAATAGCGTGCTCGACTAATTGAAACGCGCTTTATTTCGGGCAAATCTCTTAATTTCGCGCAATAATTGGAGAGGGAAGACGATTGCGTAAATGACCGCGGAGAACTGCCGAAGATTGCGCAAATATTAAAAGGGAGATAACGCCTCTTTACACTCTATCCAATTAAAAAAGGGCACGCGTTTTAATTACTTTCTCGATGGTCATTTTTACTCTCTATACCTTCTTTTCGAAAAAGGTTCTAGACGTCTTTGGATCTTACGATATGTTAAATCTATTACAATCTTAGTTACGGAATTGGGGTTTTTTCTCTATCAGGTTGTCTATTGTTAAATTCGTTTTGCGCAACGCTAATAAACAGTGTTACTTGGGTAGTTAATAGACCGAAAGAATCGCCACTTTATAAAATTACTTTTTGTTTCGGCAACAGCTCGGTAAAGAGGATATTTTAACCCGACTCAATTTGGAACGGAACAAGACTTATTGGACTATTATTTTAGATGGTTTTTAGCTTTTGACCGATTTGATATCGGTCGAGATTTACTCTGGTACCTTTAATTATGTAACTATTAATACTATTTCTTCGCCAATATATAGGAAATTCATAATTTAGGCCTACTTACAAGCGAAAGTATACTAAGTCGTCGTATCCGTTAGCGGAAGTGATAATCAGAATACAAATGAAATGGGTAGGGAGGAATCGTCGTGTAGGGTGAAATGAGGGTAAATTTGATTACCTTTGAGTGGAGCGTGGCGGTTGACGACGGGGTTGGTGGTGGGAATTGTCTGTCCGCTTTCCACCAAGCGAGGGTTTCCGATCACCGGCGATTTGGCTTTGAGCGAAAAGTCCGCCACCATGGCTTGATCGTTGGCCTGGTGCAGCCCGGGATGGTTGTTGGTGCTGTTTCCCTGGTGCGAGTAGATGGGCGAAGAGGAGGACGAGGACGGCGGCGGGGTCTCGGCCACCGGCGAAGCGTAAGGCGACGAGCCCTGAGGCTGAGCGCCGGGGTGTCGTCGCGACGGGACTGGCACCGCGGCTGACAAAAGAGGATTCCTCGTCGACTGGACAGATTTAGATTGATGGTGAACTAGATTGGGTGCCTGATGCCCGTAAGCGGGTAACGAGGCGAGGCCCGTTCGACAGTGTTGCTGCTGCGGAATGGGAGGTTCGAAGGCCCCTCCGCTCCGGTGCAAAGAAGGCGGCGTGTCCGGGGTCCTGACCGGCTGAGGCGAGGGTGTGCTGGTCGACACCGGAGTTAACGAAGGCGACAGTTCCGAGTTACGATGATGGTAATAGTTCCCCGCGTCCGAGTGCGGCGGACTAGACGCCCTCTTGGTGTCCTGGCACGACAAGTTCAAAGGTTGAGGGTTGTCGTTCGGCTGGGATAGCCTCGGATCGGGCGCTGGAACGACCGGATAAAGTCTGTCTCGCGAAGTCGGGTGCTGGTGACGCGAATCGCCGCGGTCGTAAACGGGTACGTCGGCGTAATCGTCTCCGCAATCTTCCTCCATTCCGTAACTCGTCCCGTTGACCGTGGTCAGTTGCGGAGGGGGTGGAGAGCCCGCCGGGGAACAACAACTGTTGCTCATCGAGTTGTTGTTGTTATTGTTGTTATTCAGGCTGTTTCTCAGTCCCAGAATGTCGAGGATGAAGTGGGGCGTCGGTTGTTTCGGGGGTTTGGCGTACACGTGAGGGTGCCAAGTTCGAAATTCCCCCGCGGCGTTGGCGTCCATGCCCGCCAGCAGGGGTAAGGCCGGCCCGGAACTCGACTGGACGTTGGGGCCGCTGTTCGGAGTGGCCGGACTCGGACGATTGCCCTCGTGGACATTCTGAGTATGCGGATGAGGTTGGGGATGCATCATGGTGTCCGTTCTTTTCGCCAAAGTCCAGTCGGGGAGATCCTATAACTAATACTCGTAATAAGGCGATGACCGGAGCTGGTCAACGAGGCGGTCACGTGGCCGCCATCTCGACTCCCGATGGCGAGAGCGGTCGCGTCATTTTACGGTTCATAATAAAACTGTAAAAGTTAATTTCCTGGGGAACGGGCGCGCTCGACAATCGAGTTGGCTTTTCTCGTCGAAAGATCGTAAATATAAATGAAGCGGTCTCCTCGTTCCTCGCTGTTTATCTGGTCGCGAAATCTTTTGACGGGGACGCGCCGCTCGAGAGTTTTATTTTGGCGCTGAAGGCGGCGCTCGATACGATCCAGCGATTTCCGAGTGCGCGCGCGGCCAACCTCTCGCTCGGGCCCTTGTTTACCAGTCGATCGCCGTTTAGAGCGAAGAGAGATTCCGCTCGGAGAAACCTGTTAAAAGGGACTTTTAAAGGGATCCTAATAGCAGCCTCTCTTTACTCGATCGACGACGGAAGCGGAGACTGCACGCCGCGGCTCGGGACGCGCGGAACACGCGGAGAGGAGACGCGAGAAAGAGAGGCTAGTTCTGGCTCGCTGGCCGACAATTCACTGACTGCCTGCAGCTCCGCTCGTTCTCTCTCAGCCTCGGCTCTCTCTCTCTCTCCTATACAGCCGGAGACTGAGTCTATGGCGTAAACGGCGGATCACTCCCTTCGTGCTTGTAGCCGTCTTAGCGGCTCTTAAAAGGGAGGCTCCATAAATCAAGGAAACAGTTTTCTTCTTCTTCGTAACCGCACATTCTCTCCTCTTTCTATAGTCCCGTATTTGTATTTCCCCCCTACCTCATTCCCCCCCTTCTTTTTCTCTTCATCTAGTTCTCCTTCGATTCTTTAAAGAAGGACAATAAGTTTGTTTTTGATACGGGAATTTAACGAAGATGAAGTTCATTACAAAACATCATTTTTAAACTCTACTTTAATCCGTGCTGGTTTGAAAATTTGCCTATTTTGTAAACGGACATTGTAGGAGTCCAAAATTGATTAACGATAATTTTTGGAAAATTGCAAATTTATAAAACGATTCCGAGAGTTTTATCGTTTTGATATATTCGCCACCCGTATCGACGACCCCTAATAAGAGAGTAGCGATGGTTTTGTGGATGGGAGGGGATCAAGTAAAGAGTCGTCTATAATGCAATACATATATTGGCGCGGGGGGGGGCACAAATGGGGGCTGCGTTTGGCAAGCGTACAGCGCTGCCAAGAGAAAAGCGGCCTAGCAATCGTAGTGGGGGAGGCAGGATCAGGGTAGGGAGAGACAGTGTCGGAGAAGGCATAGGCGAGAGGATGGGGATAGTGGGAGAGTCGCGAACTGCGCAACAG
The DNA here is from genome assembly GCF_980474605.1 of Leiobunum rupestre. Lineage (NCBI taxonomy): Eukaryota > Metazoa > Arthropoda > Arachnida > Opiliones > Sclerosomatidae > Leiobunum > Leiobunum rupestre. The sequence goes on from NC_143390.1 coordinate 15,539,325, forward strand.
AGCCGCCATCAAGATGAGGAAGAGCGTTTTGCGGAGAGCGAGCAAGGAGTTAGAGAGGCGGGGGTCTTCCCGTTTTGAGTGAGCGAAATTGAAGGGAAGTTAGGTGGACCGATGGATGGGGATGGAGCTGCGGGTGGGACGGAGGCTTTAAGGGAAAGCGAAACTACGAGGAGCGAAGAAATAGTCTTTATATAAAGGGCCTCGGGATACGATAGATAGATTGGAAGCTCGTAATAGCGACGATAAGAGAAAAGGGTGCGATGCGGAGAAATACGGAGAGCCAAAGAAGAGTTAGAGACGAGACGCATGCGCCCTCGGGATACGAAAGAGAGAGACGAAATTACGACGAATTAAACGGATCGCGGTCTTAAGGCTTCTTCGGCTACCGATACTAGAAAGAGAGACGCGCGTTTATATACGGAGAGAAGCCGGGAACATGTTTAAAGAAGTTTCCTTTCCTGGCAGCGCTCGCAGCCTCGGAGGGAAAACTACTCTAACGAAAGAGACGAGAAAAGGAGGCTGAGCGGCGGAGGAAATAAGAAGGGGGGAAACGAAAACGCCCTCTAGCGAATAACGTTGTCCTAACTGATGGGACGGAATGAATCGTTTCCTTTTGTAAACAATTACGAAGTCAATTTGCCAAAGACGGCAATCGGAGACGCTTAAAACTAGCGTTGTTTCGCCCGCCGTGATTCGAATTTATTTCCCGGACTTAACGAAGAAAAATCTTTCAGGCCAGGCTGTAGGCCTTCCCGGGGCCCGCATCTCGTAACTGCAGCCCCCCCGGGTTCCCTACCCCCGCGAACCCCATTAAAGACAGTCTCCGCTCTGCCCCCCTTTCACTACCCCTTTCCTTTGTGTTTCTGCTTGTTGCCTCTATTTGTCTCGAGGGATGAAACTTGATTTTAAATTGCGCCCAGGAACGATTCCGAAACTGGAGTTCTCTCTTTCACTCCGGCTCTGTATAGTGCCCTCGTATTAAAAGCTTTAAAAGTCGGTTTCAAGAATTTACGCGCCTTCTTATTTTACTCCGCGCTGCGTTGTAACGTGTCTTTTATAATATTAGAAGCGCTCTGGGTTATGGTAATGTAGACATGGCGCGTGTCTCTAATCGCTTTGTCCTTCTGGGAACCAACCGGAGAACTTAATGGCGAAAATACGGTAAAAGCTTCCAGATATAAATGTACAGAAACTCGATCCGAATTTTTTCGTCGATGGTTGTAGTTAGTTTATTTTGAAACCCGACGAGGGTTTAAATCTTAAATCAATAGATGTCTATCGCTTTTTCCCATTTTTTATATAACGTAAAACTAAAAGTTCTCAGGCCGATCGGGCGGCCAAATAAATAATACCGATTCGGAACACGTTCCGCGTCCAAAATGGACTCTTATAAATAAAGCGCGAGATAGAAGAAAACGGTCATCGTAGAATTCGTAAACGGCCGTGTATACGTATAAGGTTCAGCTCGACATCGCAGCCTTTCGATCGACGGTTTTTTTCCCTCTTTGGCTTCCTTCTAACGTCCTAGTCGCCATTTCTGTTACTGGATTTTATATTTGACGTTATGGCGGTCCCTACATCCCGGCTTTCCCGTCTTGCTCCCGACTAACGTAGTCTCTCTCCTCCCCCGCCCTCATCCCATCCAAAGTGGTAGAGGGGAGAACCGGTAGATTGATAAGTCGGGGGTAGCCCCCGGGCTGCAGAAATCCCGTCACGAAGAACTGTCAAGAGCCCAAAAAGCTCTCCCCTTATTGTCGAAAAAAAAAATAGCCCTCGCTATTACGTCGATGGTCGGACTATAGTCGAAATTTACCCTCTTCCGCCCTCCATTTATTCACCCTGATATTGCTATTCAGCGGTAAAAATGCTCTATCGATATATATATTGAAAATCACCCCTACAAAATTTGCTTTGCTTTTTATATTCCATTCACTCCTGAGATAATATTTCTTTGAGTGTTTTTCGGCAAAAAGGGAATGGGACGAAAACGTTGAAGTAAATTTGACACATCTGAATACGAAATTGACTCATGGGTGACCAAATTTTTTGATGTTACCTACTTTTTACGTATGAAATCGCCTCAATTTTAAAATCGTTTGTCGAAGGGTAAATATTTCATCTACAAAATTTATTTCATAGGATGACTAACCATAGACAGTAAATGAAGAGGACAGGTTTTCGATACCCTTCCACAGTGCATTTTATTTCTCCCCGCGTATCAATCAGCTCGAGAGACTCCGAGGGAGTCTTGCAAGGTCGTTTGTACCACGTGATCTTAAAATTTCAAAATGGCAATCTAATGCGGTTGATATTGTTACGTAATTTTTTGCGCTTTATATTTTAGTAATTTTTAATTTTGGTGTTTTAATTCAATAAAAACTATCAACTGATATTTAGTATATCATATTTAATCTATAAAAACGTGAAAAAATACCTTTTGGCGTAAAAATGTTTATCTTTTTTCTTTTTTCGAACAGTATTGTCCACTCTTAGCGATACTTGTTTTTAGCAAATAACCTTGGACGACTACCTTAGTGTGATTGGTTTACGGGGGCTATAAACCAGGCTTTTTACCGATCCTCTTAAATCTATTATCCATGGTTTAACTTAAAAAATAGATACAGAAAGTAAGAAATCTAACCATTCTCGCGAGAGGGTACAAGAATTCTTACCAACTTGACGCACCCATAGATAATAATCGGATTATAATTATTCGAATCCATCTTTTTCTTAACGCACCAATCGCGGTTCGATACAACTTCCCAACTTCTAGCCGTTTCCACTATTCTACGATATCGGAATTAAACAGGGCTGCGTCGAGGAATTGCGCGGCGCGTCTCGCAGTCGATTCAAGCCGCACGACTACGGTCCAGTCCAGCGCGAATTCGAAGAGAAACAATTTAATCGTGCTCTCAAAATTTACCCGATTCATGATCTAACATTATTTCTAGCTTAATTGAAAATTACATCGTTTTCTTTCACATTTAACGTTTTGACCCCAACCAACCTCGCCCCCCCCCCCCGGCATCCCGTTTCGCCTTACACGCCAGTAATCTAATTTTGATATTTTTCTACAAACTTGTTATATTATCACGGATAACAACATTGGAGTTCTTTTAGTTTGTAGCCACAGATCCGCGATGGGGAAAACTTAACAACGTAATTATTAAATGGTTTTAAAATTATGTTTATCGGTAATCGGTTTCGATCATGGCGTGATATCATGTTCTTTTTATATATTATAAAATAATAGCTTCGAATAATAGTTTAATGCGAATTTTTATTTCTTTTAAAATTAAACGGGTCTCGTAAATAATTATTACCCTTCAAGTTTTAATTTTTATTTTAAATTTAGATTGAGCTACTTTTAACAAAGATGATGTCAATTTTAAAGATAACACCCCAATGATTAGGTTGCTGAATGGGTTTGTATTTTAAAACAAATCTTAATTAATACATCAAATATTAATTACTTTAATTTATCTCAATAATATATTGATAATAATATAATATATAATATATAATATATAATAATAATTGATAATAATATAATATATAATATATAATAATAATTGATAATAATATAATATATAATATATAATAATAATTGATAATAATATAATATATAATATATAATAATAATTGATAATAATATAATATATAATATATAATAATAATTGGTAATAATATAATATATAATGTATAATAATAATTGGTAATAATATAATATATAATATATAATAATAATTGATAATAATATAATATATAATATATAATAATAATTGATAATAATATAATATATAATATATAATAATAATTGATAATAATATATTGATATTTCCTTAGACCATCCGTTGTCAGAAATAAAACGGTGGCTATAACTTAACGTAAATTGATAGATTCGTCTTAAAATATATCTTACAAAACTCGCCTCAATACTCTTTTGAAAGCGACAACGAATTGTTAACTGGTCCTTGTCGTGTCTTCAAATCCGGGTCATAATCGAACGTAGCTCAAGCAATGAGAATTTGACTAGCTACCTAGCTACCTCCTTTAAAAAAAAATATAACAGGATTTGTAGCATTGCTCAACGCCAATACGTTTCTCTTGGATACCCTCCCTTATAAAAATTTCTTCAGAGGCGTTCGTCTTTTCCAAAATATAAAATATCCACTCGTGTTCTAGCTATAAGATACGTGTGCTCGCTGGGCGCTGATATAATTGACTGACTGGGAGGGGGGGGGGGGCTATGAACCGGGAGTCTGTTAGAGAAATCACTTTTATAAACCATCTCGTTAAATAAACGGCCTTAATGGAAGGGTTTTCCAGCCCTTTAAATATTTGGCTCCGTCCGCATCAGACCTTCATTTGAAATACAAGACGACCATTTTACATTCGCAATTTTTTAATCCTAGTGGGTTATTAAGTGTGGCAATTAGTGCTAGTTACCTGAAATCTCTTGAAATGAATACATATTTTCCACTTAGTTTCCGTATTTTGTCTATAGAAAACACTTTAACCTCTAATGTATTTTACCTCAGAAGGAAATAAAAAATTTGAACTCCATTACGATACAGTTAAAAATTTTAATTCAAATCGGTTTAACTTTTACTTTGCCATGACTATGACAAATATTGCGTCATTTGAATTTCTGATAGCCAGCTTTTCTTTATATTATTATGTTATTGTACTATTTTATTGCTATACTATTTTATTTTTATATTATTGTACTATTTTATTATTATATTATTGTACTATTTCATTGTTATATTATTGTACTATTTTATTATTATATTATTGTACTATTTCATTATTATATTATTGTACTATTTTATTATTATATTATTGTACTATTTTATTCTTATACTATTTTATTATTATATTATTGTACTATTTCATTGTTATATTATTGTACTATTTCATTATTATATTATTGTACTATTTTATTATTATATTATTGAACTATTTTATTCTTATACTATTTTATTATTATATTATTGTACTATTTTATTCTTATACTATTTTATTATTATATTATTGTACTATTTTATTTTTATATTATTGTACTATTTTATTATTATATTATTGTACTATTTCATTGTTATATTATTGTACTATTTTATTATTATATTATTGTACTATTTCATTATTATATTATTGCACTATTTTATTATTATACTATTTTATTATTATATTATTGTACTATTTTATTTTTATATTATTGTACTATTTTATTATTATACTATTTTATTGTTATATTATTGTACTATTTTATTATTATATTATTGTACTATTTCATTATTATATTATTGTACTATTTTATTATTATATTATTGTACTATTTTATTCTTATACTATTTTATTATTATATTGTACTATTTTATTATTATACTATTTTACTATTATATTATTGTACTATTTAATTATTATATTATTGAACTATTTTATTCTTATACTATTTTATTATTATATTATTGTACTATTTTATTCTTATACTATTTTATTATTATATTATTGTACTATTTTATTATTATATTATTGTACTATTTCATTGTTATATTATTGTACTATTTTATTATTATATTATTGTACTATTTCATTATTATATTATTGCACTATTTTATTATTATACTATTTTATTATTATATTATTGTACTATTTTATTTTTATATTATTGTACTATTTTATTATTATACTATTTTATTGTTATATTATTGTACTATTTTATTATTATATTATTGTACTATTTCATTATTATATTATTGTACTATTTTATTATTATATTATTGTACTATTTTATTCTTATACTATTTTATTATTATATTGTACTATTTTATTATTATACTATTTTACTATTATATTATTGTACTATTTTATTATTATATTATTGTACTATTTTTATAATATTATATTATTTTACTATTTTACTATATTATTATTATATTATATCATTTTATTATTATACTTTATTATTATATTATATCATTTTAATATTATACTATATTATTATTATATTACTTCATTTTATTTCATTTTTGTATTGTACTATATTGCTATTATATTATATTATATTATATTATTTTCTTATTTCTTATCCTAAAGTAACAAAACTTAAATGTTAAAGCATTTCGTCAATGGGAACGCGCTTCTAACCCGTCCTAAGCGCCGCACGAGGCGAGCTTTTACAAAAATTGAAATTGGCGCGAAACGTCACGAGCTATTTCGTGAGTTTCCGCCCGTGAGAAGCGCACGCGCGAATCGATCGCCCACTTTTTGGTTTTCGTAATATTTTTTTTCCTTTATTTCCCGACCAAGAAGAACAACGCGATCCCCAGCCACGGTTGCGTCACGAGAGAACGAAATTGGCCGTGCCTCGTGAAGCACGCGGATTACGCTGCTATTTTTTTGGCTCGTCTTCTTCAGGTTGGCATCGTATACTTTTCAAAATTTAAAGGTACAAAAGGTAGGGGGAAGGGAGGGGATAAATAATAATTATTTCTCGGGGGAATATTGCGTGGTCCCCCCCCCCCATTTAATTGATTTGATGCGAGACGACAGTTGGCGGCGCCATTTGTCAGATCGACTACTTAGAATCTCACCTGAAATCGCCAATAAACGTTAGAAGGTAATTCCCTCTCTATAGACTCGTCAGTGCGAGGTTACCTTCTGGCTTTCTAGTATAAGGGGTTTACGCAGGGTGCGCTGGCTGGGATTCTTTTGTTTTTCTATCATGGCAAAACTTGATCACGTTTTCCCAACGCGGATATGGATCGTAGGAACCACATTTTTGCGGTGAGGATACATCGTTGCCTTCTTGCCAAGCTATTGGGAAACCAATTACGGGTACCTTTGCTTACTAGACCTGGGATATTTAACGAGGACAGGCCATCGATGGACCAATTATTACAAATAATAATTTGATTGGGTGTTTGCTCGGACGATATAACTAACGCTAAATTTATCTGAAGAATTGGAAAATTTTAGCAATATATATCTATTGATCAAGGCCACCGAGAGCGGGCCCGGGCGTAAGTTAAATGTAAATTCCGGGCCCCAAAGAGATAGACTGCACGGGCCTTCCCCCTCTCTTGTCGGGCCTGCTACTGATGTGGCTTTCTTGAAGTTTTAGCAATGTATCAATAACTTTCATTGATGTATAGATTTGGGTTAGTTCTGTAACATATTTTGTGAAAATTATTAAATACGTTTATGTGTACCTAAGCACTTTTACAAAGTAGGTGACTTCGTATGAAACATTTTGGGACTTAGATAAAAGTGTAGTAATTTTGCATCGGCTAATGGCCTTTTAAACATATCTCACTTCGTCCACCATTGTAATTCGATTCATCTATAGTATGGTGGGTAGAAGCTTAAATATTAAAATTTCCAAACAAAAAATACAATATTTCCACAAAACGAGGCAAAAATATTGGTCCGGATTTAATATATTAAATAGTGTGTTAAAAAGAAAAGGTATAATTTCACAGTTTTATTTTATATAATACACAACAGCAAAAGTTTATAATAACCCCCTTCGTGGAGAAGTATGGGAGATCCAATACCCGCCATGTTAAATATCGCGAACCACATAGTTTCAACATAATCTATTGAATCAGAGCTTTGGCTAAAGGATTAGAAACTAATATATATCCGCAGGACTGAGCATTTTTCTCATAAAAAAATCGTAATTAAAGAAAACTGAAAATTAAAACTTTTAAACACGTTATAATGTATAGAATTATAATAAAAAACATGATTTCATAACAAAAATAAAGTTTTAAAAAACCAATTAAAAATTAAAATGATTTATTTTTAGCGTAATCAGAACCGGTATTTGAGCCTTAGGCAATTGCCTAGGGCCCGTATCTTTCGAAGGGCCCAGTTTCGAATTTTAAGTTTATTTACAGTTCTGTATTTCCAAATAATCTACGCAATAAGCAGAGTATATTTAAACAGAGTACAGAAAATGCTTTAATCTAAACAAATGTCCAAGACCTAGCATTTTTTTAATTTAATTTACTCATGGGTCCCATGTTATCTTAAAATCCATTACGTTCGCGGGAATTTCGCAAATGATCTGTATACGAAAAAAAAGCAAATACGCCTAATTTCCCAACAGATATCGTCCGTCCGTCAGTCACAATTCATAACCTTCGTATCCGGAGTACGGTAAGTACCTCGCCCGGTTTTAAGGCCTTGCCTATATAGGTCCCTGAAATCTTTTTACACTGCCATGTATCCAATCGACCGTCGCGCCTAGGAGCAACAAACACAAGGAGAACGCAGCTAGCCTTTAAGCACGCTAACGCAGTGTTGTGTACAATTTTCATTGGACGAGCCTTTACGCTGAACGTTGTACGGGCGGGGTGGGAGACAATTTCCGAATTTTCCCCTTCCGACGGCAGAAGGCGCTAAAGCGTCTAACCAATGAAAAATGTACGCAAGAAAATGCACGACTTTTGACGGGTTGCGTTCTCCTTGTGTGGGGGGCTGTGCAAGATTACTGCGCGTCAAAGTTCAAAATTAAATAGTTCCCAAGTGGAATTCTGTTGTTTCTCGATTTGAATACGATAAGCTTTCGTACTTTCCAGAGAAAGGGTTTATTATAAGCTTCTGAAAACACCATATACGTATAACAGCGATAGAATTCTGGAAAAAAATCTCGAAACGTAAATGCATTACAGATGGCACGCGTGGTCGGAAATTAGCCGTTTAGAAGAAGTGGTATTGAATGAATGAAAGAAAAAACCTCCCATCCTGTCAAAAAGCTATCAAACCGAATTTGTTAAAAAAAATGGTTTTTACGCGCCTCTTAAGATTGTGCATTAGGCTTGTTCGACTATACTCAGTCTCAACCTTAGAAAAGTCTAGTGCCATTTATGCAAAAACGCCAATAATTGCTTGTGTTATTTTGAATTTGACTGCGGGATGCATTTTTTGATTATCGACGTATCTGGTCGTGTTTATGTCAATTATGGTTAGTTTAAATCTACCGGGTATTATTTCAAAGCGATTTCTCTATTGGTATATTTACTTTTTTGAGCTCGCGACTGAGTATAGTAGACGTTTGAAAGAGATTTGGAAAGGGCTGCTCTTTTGAAGTTTATAATTAGAAGAAAAAAATGAAAATCTAGGCGTTCTTTGAAAGGGCAATCAATTAAAGAGGGGCATCTGGCTATAGCAAAAAATATATATATATTTTCTATTTGGCTTAATGAGATGGGTCTGTATGACTCGTCCCTCCTGTAATCGTCTACTTAGAAGAGCGCCCCTTCACCCATCGCCGCGATAATGCCTAACTTATGGTCTGTTGGAATAAGGAAAAGGATTGTGGATTTGATTATTTTAGCCTCGAGGCTGCCATTTCGAATTTGTTCCTTTTTTAACGATGTATAAAAGTGCGCTGTTCAACTCGTCCGTTTTTCGACAATTGTTTTTAAAGGGAGTAAATAAATTCCGCCACCAGCTTTAACTATTTTGAAATTTAAATACCGTTCAGACTAAGCGCATTTATTGGTGCCAAATTAGTTGTTCATATCCATTATAACAATTAAATGGTTCACACTCTTTCACCAATCGATGGGTTTATTTTGAATTGTTGTGGGTCGCAATAACATGACAATTGTTTACAAGAGGGCAAAAATATTTGTCTTCCTCCATTGGTATTGTTGGTTTATTTTAATAAACGAATAAGTATTTATTTCCACCAAAAATATGGAAAATGGCGCCATCTAGTAAAAATTAAAGAATTAAAATCAAACCTCTAAGGGCTTCGCTTTAAAGTACCGTTCAGACTATGCAATTTTTTGTTGCCAAATTAGTTGTTCATATCCGATGTACTGATTAAATAGTCACCTTACGCTGTTCGCCATTTTTCACCAAACAATGCGTTTATATTAAATTGTTGTGGCTCGCAATAGCACGACAATTGTTCCCAATACGGCTAAATATTGGTCTTCCTTCATTGGTATTGTTCGTATTTTTTATTGGCATGGAATTTATTAGTCCCTAAAAAATGTTTTTTTAACCCTATAATAATACAAAGCATTTAAGATGGTTTTCGGCCTAATATGTTCTCTAATAAACCCTATAAATTGCATTTTGACCCTAAAAATATAAATGATCAAAATAATAATTTTGACCGTTTATCTTAAAAAACGTAAAATTACAAATATCGTTATTAAAAAATATAAAAGATAAAATTAAGAATTTAAAAGTTGAATTTAGTTAGGCGGCGGTATTTCCAGAGTAATGTCACAATTATTAACTCCTTATTTATCTGACGAAAATTCTGATAATTCTTGCAAGGTACCTACAGAGAACGTCATCCTTTAGGGCGATTTTTGATGGTAGCATTTGACATTGTGAAAGGATGGTCCACCGAAAGGGATCCGTCCACTGTTAACTGCAAGATATTTGTCGAAACACCTACATATGACCTGAAACTTATGACTGATGGGTACTACTGGATAAAATCAGCGACCATTAGATGCAGAACCTTAAAAGTAGACAAGCACTTCTTCATTAAGCCTTCGAATGCACCAAATCTTAGGGATAGCGATATTAAAATGTATTTACGTCAAACAGAAAATCAAAGTTGGACACTATTGTCCACTTTTCAAAAATATCAAAACCGACTATCGAAGGAAGCAAGTGGCAGGATGATAAATGTACTTGTCCAGTGTACTTAAAGATGTACAAATGTAAACATATTTACTGCATCGCAGTTTACGAAAAATTTGTGACTGTTCCCGAAATTGCTAAAACTATTCCACTTGGACAAAAGCGAAAAAGAGGGCGACCCCAATTATCGCGCAAAGCACTTCTAATTCAATGATTTTTATGTAATAAATCTTTTTTTTAAATAAAGGGTTTTTTTTTATTACTTATAGGGTAAATTATTGCCAAAAAAGGCAACTGAATTCCTTTTTTTTTAGTTAAATAATTAGGGTCAAAATAATTCTTTTTTTAGGGTTCAATCTAATTTAATGCGTTTTTTATTGCCGTATGCTTTAATGTTTCCTGTATGAAATCTAGAAATTAGGTGTATTAAAATTAATAAGGACACTTGTCCTTAAAATAACTTAAAAACAACAACATCCACTTCTTGTACAATAAAAGGTTTTTATAAATAAAAACCTTTTATTGTACAAGAAGTGGATGTTGTTGTTTTTAAGTTAAATTAGGTGTAGCCTATAAAAATTATTTATGTTTGCTATTTCAATAATAATATAATTATATAGTAAGCAGATGACTGGTTAAATGCTTCAAAGTTCCCGCGTGGTGACGTAACGGAATAACTTAATTTCATTGGTTGAATTTCAAATATCTCAAACAAATTGTACACACTAAAATCGGTCATCTAACCGAAAAACTTAGATCGACCAAAAGTGTTCACACTGATTAATGCACTGACAATTTGTTGGACACTTTTGGTAGCAAAACTATTTGGCCTTTAAAAGTTGTATCTTCTGAGCGACAATTTTGAATATTTTCGCTTTAAAAATTAGCAGCGTAGCCATAATTTAATCCCCAAATAGTTAAACGAAGTACAATTTTACAGGGGTTTAAATATAGCAAAGTCAGGGGGGTTTATTTATTAACCGCCAAAATTTCAAATTATCATAAAAAATTAATTTAACTGTTTATTTATGGATATTGTTCGCGACTATTATACAATTTTATATGCAACAAAGAAATTTGTATTCGGATAATTTTCGGATATGGATATAAAAGAAATGAACGGAAAATTTCTTATCCGAACGCCGAGCCCTGGGGGGGGAGGGGGCTAACACGGAACCCCCATCTGTCTACGACTCTGCATTTCTTAACAACCAAAAATATACCAATAATTTAACAGGTTATAGTTTTTATTTGATTAAATATATCTATATCTAATGCGATAAGGTTAGTTTTACGTAATTATCGATTACTTAAGTATGTAATAATATTATAAATCTAGTACTGTCTTGTAATAAAATGAAGAAATTAGCCGCACGATCCTTGACTGGGGTTTCCATATCGGCATTTAGCTTTCCTTTGACTGGAGGGAATTTGGATTTAGATGAGAGAGACGGGAAACGAATGGAGAAGTGGGGGGAGCGTAGGAGACTGTTTTAAAGCGGAAAATTACCTAGCTAATTATTTGAAATGGTGAAGGAAGGAGCTAACTCTAATTCAATCCCCACGAAGGAGGAAAAGCTATAGGTTGGCTTGAGAGGAACGGGGGTATTGGTTGAGAATGGAGTGTTGGTCCGCGGATTTAAGTATTCTTCGCGAGTTCCTCTTCGTTAATTAGCCCTGAACTCTCTCCTTTTATTTGATCTTTCCCTTTAACGAGCACTCGCCCTGCCTAACTATAAGATAGATACGTCAGAACAGCCCCTTCCCTCTCTAGAACGTACAGTATCTCTCTTCGTAGGTATGTCTGTGTGTACTTGGAAGGATCACCTTCGGAAAATCTCTACCCTTTTAGATGTATACCTTTTCTCTTCACTCTCTCTCTCTCTCTCTCTCTCTCTCAGTCTCTGCCTATACACCCTGTGTTTGTTTTGAGATGGAGCTTATGCCATCGGTTACGTTGTCTTGGATGTATGAGTTTACTCGTATTTAAATTAGTGAAAAAACTAGAAGATTGGATTCTGGATTAATACATTTAAAAAATCAGCATTTTGTAATCAGTACATTTTTTTCGGGTTTTGGAAAAACAATACTACTTGAATTATTGAAGAATTCGTTTTAAAATAATACATTTTTATGTGATTTAATTTAGAAAATATGTCAACCCAGAGTTTTCTAATTACGAAATCTTTAGCTAATTGTTTTATTAGCGAAATACTGATCAAAACAGGCAATGGTCGATTCCGATAGTCAGAGGGTTAAAATTTCGTTTTCCTCCTTAAGATGGCCGAACAGGTAAATGACGTAGGGGAAGTGAGTCTTAACAAGAAAGGGAATGGGAAATTTCACCAACTGATTTTCTGAATAGATCTATTCGTAAAGCAAAACAGCGGCACGAGAAACGTTTCCGAAAACTGCGTGATCAAAATATGTAGGCGTGCTCTTCGTTCTGTCTCATTGGTTGAAATATACTATGACGTCAAGCTTTCTATGTGAAAGAGCAAAATAACTGAATTAATTTTACAATTTTAGTAAAATCTTAAAATAAATGACAATACTCTGGCGTTCGAAAACAAAGTTGATGAAGATTGGCCAATTTCCTATCGCCAAATCTTGGATGTGATTGAAAATATAAGTCCACGTCGACAGTGTGAGAGGTACAATATTCGTACAAATCCCGTACACTCTAAAGAAAATTAATTTAGAAAGCTTGAAATCAACTTGAAAATTATGAAATCTGGGTGAAAATCAGTTCTAAATTCTCAAAACCAGCCTAAATTGTGTTCTGAAATCTCAAAATCAGTTTCTGATTTCTAAAATCACTTCAAGATTAAAAATTCCGTAAACAAAATTTTCTAATGTCGGACCCGCCGGTACAGTGCCTTTTATGGCTTGCTCATATTGTTGTGTTATTATTAAAAGGATCGCGAAAAGCTGATTTCCAAAATCACACGTGCGTTAAATGATGGGAGGGCTTCGAAAAGAGGGGAAGTAAAATATAATAGCAGAACACGGCTTACTAAACACCCAACCATTTTGATACCACTGGTTTCGAGCTCCATCTGTATCCGTTTCATTTCTTTATTTCGATATACCAAAACAAAATTGCGAATATCAGATCTATATCATTTCTCTTATATTTATCGTCATGTTATTTTATTTTTAGCACATCAGAGCTATATCTATTTCTATCATTTTTATCTTCATGCTACTTTAATTTTAGCACATCAGAGCTATAGCTTTTTCTCTCATATTTATCTTCGTGTTATTTTAATTTTGGCACATCAGAGCTATATCTATTTCTCCTAAATTTATCTTCATGTTAGTTCAATTTTAGCACCTCAGAGCTATATCTTTTTCTCTCATATTTATCTTCGTGTAATTTTAATTTTGGCACATCAGAGCTATGTCTATTTCTCTCATATTTATATTCATGCTATTTTAGTTTTAGCACATCAGAGCTATATCTATTATCTCATATTTATCTTCATGTTAGTTTAATTTTAGCACATCAGAGCTATACCTATTACCTCATATTTATCTTCATGTTAGTTTAATTTTAGCACATCAGAGCTATGTCTATTTCTCTAAAATTTATCTTCATATAATTATAATTTTAGCGCATCAGAGCGATGTCTATTTCTCTCAAATTTATCTTCATATAATTATAATTTTAGCGCATCAGAGCGATGTCTATTTCTCTCAAATTTATCTTCATATAATTATAATTTTAGCGCATCAGAGCGATGTCTATTTCTCTCAAATTTATCTTCATATAATTATAATTTTAGCGCATCAGAGCGATGTCTATTTCTCTCAAATTTATCTTCATATAATTATAATTTTAGCGCATCAGAGCTATGTCTATTTCTCTCAAATTTATCTTCGTATAATTATAATTTTAGCGCATCAGAGCTATGTCTATTTATCTCAAATTTATCTTCATATAATTATAATTTTAGCGCATCAGAGCTATGTCTATTTCTCTCAAATTTATCTTCATTTAATTATAATTTAGGCACATCAGAGCTATATAGCTATTTCTCTCAAACTTAATTTTAGCTAAATTTTCTTCAACCAAGAGATTCTCTGACGATGAAATGCTAGGCATTTCAAAAACAGTTAGACAAATCACTGTAAAAATCACTGCTTTTAATTAAATATGCAAATATAACGAAGTTTACCTTTTAGAATAATCTATTTTGTATATTTCACGCTTTTCTAAAATTGTAAAAAGTGGCGAAAGTTTTAAGGTCTTTAATCGTATTCCGTTTTCATCGTTAAGGTGAAAGAATAAAAATGAAATTATACCGCAATGAGTTTCAACTCATCCGGAACGAAATCGGTAGTTCTCCCCCCGCGAATGTATACCGGACCTGCACAAATCTGGGAGCTGTAATTTGACATTTACGCTTAATAGCTCTGATCCTCAAACAACACGCTTTCTCAAAAACATTTAAAAAAGAGAGGTAGAAAAAAAACAGCTTTCTTCGCATGACTGCGGCAAAGTCAAAAAAATAATACTAGTTCCAAAAAGATGAAACTGGCACTCGGGCCAAT
This sequence comes from Leiobunum rupestre, assembly GCF_980474605.1. NCBI lineage: Eukaryota > Metazoa > Arthropoda > Arachnida > Opiliones > Sclerosomatidae > Leiobunum > Leiobunum rupestre. The sequence continues at coordinate 15,554,505 of NC_143390.1, forward strand.
TAAGCGAAGCCGTATACGTAGAAGACCATATAACGAGGAGAATACTTTTGGTGGAAAAAAATCTGTTTCGTGAATTTGCACAACAGCCTTAATACACCTCCCTTCTATAGCGTATATTAAGTACAAGACGGACCTCGTTGCTAATCGTGGCTAGAGTTTTGCAAAGAGGGAACGAAATTGAATTCACGGCTACTTCCTCGGTTTTGCTACCCCTTTTCTTAATCACTTTTGGGAATCTAATACTCATTAAGTTGATTGATCGCGTTTACACCTATGGGCCGGTCTCAACTTATGCCGCTGCTTCAATTAAGAGACTGAGGGCCAATACCACCCATTTTTATCGCGTTTAGACTTTGCTCGTTGGTCCGATTCGTATTTGGCGAACCTCGCTTTAGTATTATTGTTTGTATTGGTGAATCTTAATTTCATAATTTTTACAATGAACGATCTTTTGTGTTGGAAATAAGCGACTTATAATGCCTTTAGATTTAGTCTTTTCAGGGTACATACGTATCGATCAAAGCGAAAATATCATAAATAGCTGGATTTTCATCCGCCAAGAAGAACGTTTGGGTTTTATAATTGCAAATTATCTGATTTTGATGCGAATCTCAGATCTAGAGGTAACAAAATTACAAATGTCGTCTGCAATGACTGGAATGTATATTTTTTAAGCTGGAGATAGTATAATCATAAAATTTCGTCAGCTATGACGTTAATATACACTAAGTTGAATCTCTAGCATATATATTTTAGCTACGTAGGTAGGTATCAACTTATTGCGAGAATGAAAATATATTTCTTAAATATAGTTTTATCTTTAATGTCAACAACTTACGGGATTATTCGATGTATAATGGTTTTTTAAGATTCACCTTTGACATTTCGTTAAATATTTAATTTCTACGAAAGTGACTGATTCTATACGCTACTACACCAGGGAGCTGTTGGCTCGCGTGGCTTGAAGGGCTTGCTACCACCCTCCTACGCTTTGTAACCCGGCCACCTGAATTAATGGCCTTAAAAGTCGCTTGATGACTTAGGTCTAAGGTGGTTCCTTGGGTATTAGCCTAGCTGATTATTTATGTATTATTTTATTTACTAACCCAATTTACGTCAATATTGTCCAGTTAAAAATCTAACCTCTGATTCAATTGTCAAATTAAATTTTGACCAATACCAGTAAGGGAACGGATAGGATATTAATGAAATAAAAGCCCCTTGGAATTTTATTAAATTTCAACTTTATGGCACGAAGCGGTGGGGGGTTCAGTTCACGGTGTTCGTTTCTCCCCAATTAAAATGGCCTTGTTTCGTCGCAATTACTTTTTTGGTGGAATAAAGCGGTAAGAACGTGCTTCGCCTCATTTCCATTGCCGCCTGTCATGGATAGCATTCCCATTATTTTCCTTTTTCAATTCTTATTCGCTACAATGATATATTGAATTAAAAGGTTGATAATGAGGAAGATTCGTGTTGTTGTATATCAACATAATGATATGTGAAATATATATATACATGATGATGTTTACATGATGGACCGTCGGGCATCTGATGCTGGCTTACAATACATTGTTTATTCATTATCCACAAATTTTCCGATTTATTAAAAAAACATGGGTAAAAAGAATATCATTTTAACTTATTTAATTATGTTTTTTACGCAACCAAGCATTTATTTGAATAAAAGTGGCATTTATTCAAATAATTGTTTGTTTTATTTAAATAATAGGCTTATTCACTTTCGATTATTTAAACATTTTACAATTCTTATTCAACTATTGGTTCTTTAAATAAATATTATTTAAATATCGCCGAGCTTATTTTATTCATGGACAAAAATTAATCAAAATCCGAGCACTAAACGCAACAGTGTAATAGCCTCCCAGAGTGTTTGCTACAATGACTGACCTTCCTCGTTTTATTCTTGTAAATAGCGTGTCATCATTGTAGGAAATAAATGTGAAACTAGGTTCGTTCGGTTTTTGCTTGTTTCGCTGATGGGGTTAAAGGCAATTATGGACTCTCTTTTTTTATTTTTATCCGAAACGAAAATATTTTCTACAAAGAACACGATCCTTTGATTTCTTCGGTAGTTTGTCCGCCCTAAAACCGGTATATGCTCCCGTGCTTTATATATGTGGACAATCTGTACTTGCAAATTGAACACGTATTCAGACTATAAGCGTTTTCGAAATAATATAGCTCGGAAATAAATCGCGTAACGTGATATATTAGTCTTTTTCCCCAATACAGTTTTTAAATGATTTTATTTTTTCCAGACGAAGAAGTTTACGGTGTAGGTTTTAACACAAGTAATATAAGAACGTTTTACTATCGCAACTCTAATTTTATTTATGGTAGTCTGGTTTGTTGTAACGATGTATAAGAAATTTCCATCGATAAACATTTTTGCATTTATAAAACTTGTAGAAAATTGAAATGCTTTCAAAATAAAAAAACCCACTTAATTTGGAAGAATTGTTAAAGCGGAATCGAAAATTTACAATTATAAATCTTCGCTTCGTTTTACAAGGTAATTAATTTCGAATTCAAATACGCAATTTCACTCATATTTATCACAGTGATTCTCTAATTAATCAATATCGTTCAGGGGCATACTTATCTTATTATGTAACTTATAATTATAAAGTACAATCGTTATTGTATTGCGTGATAAACTTATATCAAAACCAAAAAAAAAATCCTCCAATCTTAATATTTCAATACGGTAAATTTTCAAACCTTTTACACGTTTTACAGTAATAAAGAATTAAAGGAAATCAACTCCTTGATGTGTGTTTTCCTTATTGAAAATAGTTCAGATGTTAATTAAAATCTTTCAAATATTGTTCACTTTATCTTTCACTAATGAAATAGCCCCGGTTTTTATTTCGAAATGATTTGTATAGGAGGGTAGAAAGAGAGAGAGAGAGAGAGAGAGAGAGAGAGAGAGAGAGAGAGAGAGAGAGAGAGAGAGAGAGAGAGAGAGAGAGAGAGAGAGAGAGAGAGAGAGAGAGAGAGAGAGAGAGAGAGATAGAGAGAGAGAGAGAGAGAGAGAGAGAGAGAGAGAGAGAGAGAGAGAGAGAGAGAGAGAGAGAGAGAGAGAGTTTGGGTTGTTTTCCAACTCAATCAAAGCCGGATATTGGCTGCGTGTTTTTCGGATAATGAATAGTCCAAAAAGGAGCCGGAATGGAAGCAGGCGCTGGCCGCTCGCTCGTGAATCGTGATTAACTAATTACGTCTCTTTACTCTCTTCCAGAAATTCCCCCGAGTTACGTTTCGAGGTTCCAGCGCCCTCAAAGAGAACACTGTAACAACATACTTACTCGTTCTCCGCCAAACAATATAAAACTCTCCCGAAAACGATCTTGGCGCTGCTGGGAGGCCGGACGCGTATGGCCGCGAGCCCGGTCAATTCGTGTCCCTTCAAACGCCCTACAAGTACCGCATTCATGGCCACCTATTATTAGTATTACGGGCTACTCGCCGAAAAATTAATTCCATAAAGAACTGGTTCCAACCACGAACGGAACCGGGTTTACCCCTAATTGTTCGCTATAGCTCTGTATTCCAGTTTAAATCGTGTAGTTTAAAAAAGGTTTAATTTTACAGATATTTTTATTAAGTCTTATTTTAAAGAGTAAGTTGAAAATTATTCGTTACCGTCTTAATTTTGTTATTAAACGAAGCGCTTACGTTTAAAATACACAAATATAAAGTTTCGTTGCTTTCCGTTTCGTAGTTAATTAGAAATAATTAGTAGAACGCCAAAACAATTTGAATTTTAGCGTGGTGATTGACGTCTTTGATTACACGTTTTTTTCTCATTGGCCGCTATCCCCGACAAAGAGTTTAAGCTAGGGTACAAAATGTAGATGCTACTGAATCCGTGGTCAAATCCGAAAAATCTCCTATAGAATTATGGGATTCTACTACTGAATTCTTACGTGAGTACTTACATGGTTTTAAAAGCACGCGCTCACGCTTATCCTTTAGAGCGCCTGCTAAATTGGCATCGCCATATTATCTAGCAAAGATATTACAAAATTATCTTGGAAGGATAGTGGGGACTATATAATCTAACAGATGCAGTGAGAAAAGTTCAGACGCGATAAAATTATCGTTCAGAATAAAAGTAAATTTAATTTTAATATTAAATAAAAATAACGGCGGTATTTCATCAAGTGAGTTACAATTTTGGAAAACACATCATCAAATGGACGAGTAAAATATAAAGTAGTTGAGTTACTATTCCGAAAATCTATTTGCAACCTACTCTTTAACTTCATCACGTTAGAGTCAATGAAAGCTAGGAGCAACAAACACAAGGAGAACGCAGCTAGCCTTTAAACACGCTAACGAAGGGTTGTGTACGAATTTCATTGGACGAGCGTCACGAGCCTTTACGCTGAACGTTTTACGGGCGGGGTGGAAGACAATTTCCGAATTTTCCCCTTCCGACGGTAGCAGGCGCTAAAGCGTCTAGCCAATGAAAAATGTACACAAGAAAATCCACGACTTTTGACGGGTTGCGTTCTCCTTGTGTGGGGTGTTGTGTTTGTTGCTCCTAGATGAAAGTTACTTCTAATATTAAAACTAAGTTGGAAATCGGTAGCTTTAAGGCACCTATGGTTTTTTAAGGCCAAATTTAATTGCTCCAGTTTCTCACATTTTAAAATTTAAATGTAACTATTCTGAGATTTAAATGTATTTTCTTACGTTTGATTATTTATCTTAAATTTGAATGCAGTACTTTCCAATTTGATTGTTTGTATAAATTTATAAGTTGAGTTATTTTAAGAATTTCCACGCAATTCTTAACTTTATTGCTTTAAATTTAATTTTATTAAATATACTTTGTATTTCCTGTACAACAAAATAACGCGGAGTTTTGTTTACCGAAAAAAGTTATTTCATACGAGTATTTTTTTAAATATAGAATGTAATCAACGATGTAAATAATAGGTCTTCCTATAAAATAAGCAACGCTTGCTAAACTTGTTTTTATGTAACTCATTCGTCACGAAATACGTAGAAGTTCAGTTCAGTTTATGCTTAAAAACAGGGTGCGCCGTCGAATTTACTCTTATGTCCAGGGCTTTTCTTAGTAAAACGTCATCGATACGTCACCCGTGACAAGAAGGCAAATTTTCCTTTATAGAAGGTTTTAAATCCTAAGAACCAAAATAACAAAAAATTATAATACATAATAAATAAGAAATATAAATGACAATCCAACAAGTGGTCTTAGGCACGTTGGCATATCAATAAGGGGTGAAAGGGGCGTTGTGATCTCCTCGCTATCCCACAAAACCAAAGATCTCCCGGTAAAAGGACGGGCCCTTCCCTTACCTGGGATAAAACACAAACAACCGAATCACCCAATCACCAAAATATTCGACCAGCAATTATTTTGGGGGAAGGGGATAGTATATTTATTATTATTTTGATATTTCGCATTACACCCGTGAAAAGAAGGCAAATTTTCAATACAGAAAGGCCTTTGGTTTTAAATCCTAAGAACCAAAATAACAAAAAATTATTGATTTTATTCCTGATACAGTATGTGAATTAGTGATTTTGGTATTAGAACCTAACTCTAAAAGTTATTAAAATAGTAACGTACTCAAAATTTCCCATATTTTAAAAAATGATTTTTAATATTTAAGTAAAATGCTTATTTTAAAAAGATAAATTCCCAATGAAGAAAGCGTCCGAAGCCTTTTAAAATACACTGGGGAGATTATAATTACTTTGGTATAAACACAGACTCCGCCATCCACGGAGAGTTATTAAAGAGTAAGTTTTGGCGTTGCAGGGACCGGAATTGAGGCGGATGAAAAATGGTCGGGTCGCGGGCAGGGAACTCCCAAGACCGCTTAAAGCTTTTTATATAGGCTCGTCTAGGAAGTCGTTATAAAATGTTGTTGGTTAAAATAAAGAGAGGAGCTCGGGTCGCGACCAAATATACCCCCGCAAACTCGAGGAGTTTATCCTCGTTTCAAAAGGAATGGAGAGCCTTTCTAACTTTATGGGCCACTTTTAAAATGAGATGTTGCGGGCTTAGTTTAACGACGCGATAATACGGGTAACCCTAATTATAAATATATAGGAAAAGGCAGCCAGAGAGAGCTAGCGAGGATGGAGAAGGAAGAGAGGATGCTGATGGGAGGATGGAGAAAAGTGAGAGCGAGCTCGCCAATCTCGTAAACAAGGCGGGAGCGGATGGCGGAAATATTCCCAACACAATAAATATCAAGGATGAGAGCGTTCACTGCGGGCACCCGGGCAAAGAGGGGGTAGGGCCGCCCTCCAATCGCTGCAGTCTGGGAGGGGAATTAAAGGGGCTATTTACTTCCTCGTGCCTGGCTGCGGAATGGGAAGAGTCGTTTAAAGAGTGGAGAATTTGGTTTATGGGTGGCTCGCGCGGGCCACTCGCAGTTCGAGAGAGCCCCAGCTGCCCCGCTGAAATGGCCTTTTAATACACCGAAATTAATCGCTAATCAGAATTGGGGGGTGCCGCGCGTCAATTCGAGGAACCAGGGCTCACTACAAATAACGTAACAACCCCGTGATGGGCCGCGGTGTAGACGCCCGATCGTCACAAAGCCTTTTCTCGTTAATATCTCTTCAAATTATTGTCTTATACTGGGACAAAGGAAATATAAATTTCATGATTTGGAAATTTGAAATTCTATCTCGTTGTACATTAGGGACTAGCGATTTCTATTTCAAATCTTTTGTACTAAATTATATCTATAGATAGTTCTTTTTACAAAGTAACGTGGCCTTCTTGTTTTAATGTGGCTCTTATACGTCAAAGGCTCTTACTTTTAAAAGTCTACAAGCGCGCGCTACAGAGGAATATAGCGTTTACTAGCGCGTGTTAATAACAAGTTGGGCCAGACCACTTTTTGTTTTATAAAATCAACTATTAGGAAATTAAATTAAAGTTCATCAGTTTGGACGAATAAAATAGTGGACCCAAATCGTAAGCAAAAACACCATTCTTTACATTTCACGGCCCTATAGCGCTCCTACCGAGAGTATCGCGAAACGTTTCGACCAATATACAAAGCGGGTGCGTAAAAACGTTTGATTACAAGCTAAATATATCAGGCCTGTGGTGGTTCGATTACATTATGGGCATCAAAAGACATTATGTACGCTGCTACGCATACTGTCAATAACAAACAATCGCCAATGGATTAAACTTAAACTTTTCCAGTCGTTGGGTCTCTACGACTCAATACGCTACTACCAACGGGTCAAATCGAAATCGTTATTTTTTAACTTTAACCTTTCCCAAGTCTCATGTAGCTTCAATTGGGATCCAAATTAAATCATTTAAATACTGTAAAGTATCGCCTTCAAAAACTTAGAAATCGCCAGTTATTTGATTAAATCACTATATTTTCCTGACGATGTTATTGATTTATGAAACGTGAATTGTTTAATATCTAATAGGAATAGTTTTGAAACAAATAGCTTTTCATTGTCACTAACAACCACCGATGGCATGCAGGCCAAACCTGATACCCATCATTTATTTGATGTTTCACAACAGCAACGTCATTTTTATTTTTGCCGAATTACACTTTTTATTTCTAAACTTAGCTGACGTAACAGGCCTTTAATAAAATATCGTTTATTAACACATTTTATTACATTTTACAATAATTTTGTTTCAGAGATATTGAGAGTATTTACGTTAAATTAAAGTTGGAAGATACTAGTGTTGGTCAATGTGTATACTGCGTGAAACACGCGGCTTCAGTTTTCTTCCAATATCCAAGATTTGCTTTGAAACTGGCTGCCGTCTTGCAATAACATAGAAAATGTTCAACGGACTCAAGACCTAACTCATATATAGTAACTTACCTTTCAAGGGGAAGTTCATCATTACATTTATTAACTTTATAGACGTCACCATTTCTGTCTGTAACGTTGAGACCAGTCTATTATAAGCAGAAAGCAGAAATACAGGGTTTTCCCCAGAGTTAGTGTAGGGAGCTGTTGACTCGCGTGGCATGAAGGGCTTGCTACCACCCTCCTACGCATTGTAACCCGACTAGCTGAATTAATGGCTTTCAAAGTAGCTCGATGATTTAGGCCTAAGGTGGTGCCTTGGGTATTAGCCTAGCTGATTAATACTGTTTTTTTAAGATATTGGAAATCTTGATCTTAGAATATTTTAATATAAAATTCTTTAGCTCGAGGTACCCCTTGCAAGAAATAAAAAAATCTAAAATAAAATTGAAATTGAATTGAATTGAATTAATTTCAAAAACATCATTTAGCGTTCTCATCAATATATATAATTGATATATTTAAAATATCATTTGATAAGAAAGGTTGTAATAAAACTATTTTTTAAGCTATAGGGACTTGGCAGTGTGACGTCACCCATGCTTTTTTCTAGTGTTGTTCTTTAAAAAATTGAAACATCAATTACTTTTTAAGGGTTTTTAATTTTTTTAGCTTTTCATCGATATAAAATGTATAAAAACAGTAAACATACTACAAAACATTAATAGCGTTACATTGTTAATCAGTTTAAAGCTAGTCTAGAGGTTTAGTTTTACTTTTAGATTCGAAAAAATGAGGCGAAAATGCCACTTTATTTAAATTTGCAAACAATATTAGACTAATCATGGAATTAAAACAAAATTATTTTTTTCGGAAAAATACGGTTATTTTCCGACTTACAACACTACTTTTTTCTATGGCCAAAGCTACGGTCTGCCAATTGCTCGAACTTGAAGCTGAACTAAACAGCATGCAGGGTCCCAACTCAAAAGCTGAGGTCTATGAATGCAACGCTATTAATTAATTTAACGCATTAAGCCCACCACGTTTGTATCTGACTTTAATCACGTACATTCTATTAGTAGGACGAGAGACTGCCTCGAATAAATGGCGCCTTAAATGTCTTTGTTTTCTTCGCCTCCAGAGCCAACGGGAGTCGACGTAAACAAACCGTAATGTCACGTTTGCGAGAGCATGTTTATAGATTTCAAAAATAAGAATTAGTCAGCTTTACAATCGTAATTGCGTGATATGCAAGGCATTAAAAGTCTCCAGTTGACTTGGGCCTAAGGTATTATCATCCTAGCCTGACAAACTTAGTTGAATTAGTCTTTTAAATGGATTACCTTAACGAAGACTGCTAGAACTACTATTTAACCCTTGGCTCCTCCATTTTATTTGTTTACATCAACGATTCAACGCCATAAAACTTTACAGGTCTGCCAGATTTTTGCTCAAATAACGAGAAAGGTATTAACATGGGTGACTAAATTTATTTACCCGTCCCGGTAATAGAATGTACATACTTTAATAGACCGAATGACACACCAGATGGCGCTAATAGTCTGAAACGTGAAAATTTTAAATGATCTATAATTCTTATTGTAATCTTTCTTTTATAGTATTTACATAATAATATTGGCTTATTTCGTTTCCGCCAAAAATATGGAAAATGGCGCCATCTAGTAAAAATTAAAGAATTAAAATCAAACCTCTAAGGGCTTCGCTTTAAAGTACCGTTTAGACTATGCAATTTTTTGTTGCCAAATTAGTTGTTCATATCCGATGTACCGATTAATTTGTAACCTTACGCTGTTCACACTTTTTCACCAAACAATGCGTTTATATTAAATTGTTGTGGCTCGCAATAGCACGACAATTGTTCACAAGAGGTTGGGCTGTGTGATTAGTGGTTTTAGACTTAGACAATCGAGTCGGTTATCGAATGCCAAATTTTTTCATCGAGTATTCGAGTCGAGTAATATTGAAGTCGAGTCGAGTAATCGAGTACTTTATTAAGGGGAAACTAAAAAAAAAACCCGAGTAATATTTTTAACTAGTTGGGTTATCGAGTACTTGATTAGGAGCTGGTTTTATTCAAGTAATTATGAAATTAAATTTAAAAAGAGTAATTAGTAACTTTCAATGCTGAAAAATATTCCTTTTATTTAGATGAACCACAGTTTCCACAACTTTGTAGGTACCGTTTATTGCCCCCCAAAAAGTTGTAATAACCCATCTTTGAACTTTGAAGCAACGACGATAGAAAAAAAACAAATACTCGACGAGTTTAGAGAGCAGCTTATTCGAGTAATCGGGTACCCGAATATGCAAGTTTTAGTACTTGGTAATTGACGAGTTTTCTCCAATTCGAGGTCGAGTTCGAATACTCGAGCTCAAAAAAGGCCGAGTATTCGATAATGTTCGAGTACTCGGACAGCCCTAACAAGAGGGCTAAATATTAATCTTCCTCCATTGGGATTATTCTTAATTTTTTTGGTCTTCTGTAGTTATGTTTCCTATATGAAATTATTTATGTCTGCTATTTCGATAATAGTAATATTATACAGTTTGTTTCAAAAGGTTATGCAAATATTTTAAGGAGTTGTAGGGGGTGAATTGAGAAGTATGCCTGTTTTTTCCCATTTTCCTACGATGAGTTAAAAGAGCGCCAGAGAGCTTCAAAGTGTGGCCTACTAGCCCCTGGAAGTAGGCTGCAACAAGTGCAAAACCAAGCAGCAGGGAAACGCGAACATTAAGGTTTGTGTTCGTGTGATATGTAAAAAAGTAATTTGTAAACAAATCGAGGTAACCAGCGTAAAAGAGTAAACTTAAACAGTATTTAAAGTCCCTTCTGCTTGGTTTTGCGCTTGTTGCAGCCTACTTCCAGGTGCTAGTAGGCCACACTTTGAAGCTCTCTGGCACTCTTTTAACTCATCAAAGGAAAATGGAGAAGAAACAGGCATACTTCTCAACTCACCCTCTACAACTCCTTAAATTTTTTACCTTTTGAAACACCCTGTATAGTAAGCCGCCGACTGGTCAAATGTTTCAAATTTTCCACGTCAATGACGTAACGGAATGACTTAATTTCATTGGTTGAATTCCAAACAGCTGCATATCTCAAACAAATTGTGCACCGAAAAATCGGTCATCTATAGTCAGTTGCAGGCTAAGAAAGACAAAATATATAGTACAGTCGGCGCAAGGATACCTCAGACCATTTCCGGCCAGTCGACCGCGCGTAATTTAAATTTGACCACTTTACGGTCAATTTCAAATTTCGTGAGTTTCATCTTGTTTCGCGCCATCTAGGAACCGAAATAGGAATCTATTTTTTAATTTCATGTTGTCATGAGTTTCATTACTGAATGCAGCTAAAGAAGGTTCGATAATTGAAGCTCCAAATATTTTAAATAGCCCAAGAGGTTTCTATAAAAAGCATGATAAAGGTTTATTGTTAACAGGTAAAGATAAAAATATAATTTTAAACGTCTATAGCTCATTAAGACAACGTTACCCCCAAGAAAGCGTGGTAACTATTTTAAAAGAAACTGCCGATTTAACTGGTAAGACGTAGAAATAAATTTACAAAAATAAATAATTATACATACTATTTTATATTTAAGAATGATAGGAATGCCTTATCTTTTAAATTTGCTCGCCACCACAATTATGAAATTAAAAAATAAAGATTCCAATTTCGGTCTCTAGAAGGCGCTAAAAGACGACAAAAAGAGCCAAATTCGAATTTGACCGTAAAATGGCCAAATTCAAATTTCGCGCGGTGGAATGACCGGAAATGATCTGAGGCATCCTTGCGCCGATTGTACTATATATTTTGTCTTTCTTAGCCTGCAACTCACTATAACTGAAAAATTTAGGTTGAACAAAAAGTGTTTCAACGTTGGCTGCTTAATTCACTGCCAATTAGTTGAACACTAATACTAAATTAATACTAAAACTAATTGACCTTTAAAAATTGTATATTTTAAACTGTTTCCCTGTAAGCAATAGGTGTTTCTATAAAATACGGGTAGTCATGTGACAATGTTTTGTCTAAGTCACTTAGCTGTAGCTCTTGAAGGTAGAGAGCATGCGCTGCAGTTTCGAGACCATTCGGAATCTGAAACCCGCGTGCAAAACAACTCGCGTGTAATAAAAACACTTAAATAACTTGCGCTCGTGACGCAGATAAAAACATTTTATACTTCAAATTTTGTTGTTTTATTTTATAGAAACACCAATTTGCGACTCGGTCTATGTAAGCATACAATCAGCTCTATTTCATTTGTTATTTTAATGACAACAAGTGCATTTTGTGTTAATTTTAAAGTGCATATGGTAAGATATGGCAGCTGCTGTAAATATCTTCAAACCATCACATTTTTGGAAAATCGAAAAACGGGGGGGGGGGGCGTAAATGGAACCCTTGTATTCCCTTAATTACTGTAGAGACACGTTTGACTAAAACCGGTCAAAACGGTCAAAATCCAGAAGCTCTTCGCGATCATTTTTACCACAGAAATTTAATTTGTTTCGAAAAAGCGTAACCAAATAGTTTCCTTCAATACGCTTCACTGAGTATCGTTCAAACATTTACAGCTAAACCCGCAGTTAGTATGCAGTTACGTTTAGACTGTACTCACTAGCTCAGTCGTATTAGCTCCGGGAACCAGGTAACGTTGGTACACTAGTCAGAAGCGTGATTACTGGAAGCTACCGCTTTCCAAATATTCTCGCAGCCAAATTCATTCGTTCTAGCTCCCGATATTGGACACGAATTATCGTGATCGAACCAACGATAGTTTTTTTTTATTCGTTCCTTGTGAAAAAACGGAAGGCCATATTGGGGGAATTATTAGAACGGGCTGCTACGTATTAAGGACGACAGTGGTGTGTGTGTGTGATGGGGGGGGGGGCGGTGATTATAATTTCGCGTGAGATTCCATAATTATTTTAAAACGTTTTCTGGACTACTCGATTTTGAACCTTCGCGCCGTGATTTCGTTTTAGTTCCATTCGTTGATAATTCAGCTTTGGGTTTTCCCATTTTGTCCAACTATATTTTAATATCGGCAAAATGTCGGTCGACTTACAATAGTTAGTATTTACATTTAAAAATAACTTTGAGGGAGGACGTATATTTAAGAAGTAACGTTCGTTAATAGTGGGAAGATAATTTACTTTTGGATAAATAACGAATAGTTGACAAATAATGTACATTTCGATAAATAATGAATAATGTACTTTTGGATAAATAACGAATAGTTGACAAATAATGTACATTTCGATAAATAACGAATAGTTGACAAATAATGTACATTTCGATAAATAATGAATAATGTACTTTTGGATAAATAACGAATAGATAACAAATAATGTACATTTGGTTAGAAATAACAAATAGGTGACACATAATGTACATTTGGTTAGAAATAACAAATAGGTGACACATAATGTACATTTGGAGAAGTAACGACTAGTGGACTAATAATTTACGTTTGGATAAATAACGAATAGAGGACAAATATTGTAAATTTGGATAAATAACGAATAGAGGACAAATAATGTACAGTTGGATAAATAACGAAGGGATGACAAATAATGTACATTTGGAAAAATAACGAATAGATGACACAAAATGTACATTTGGAAAAATAACGAATAGATGACTCAAAATGTACATTTGGAGAAGTAATGACTAGTTGACGAATAATTTACATTTGGATAAATAACGAATAGATAACAAATAATGTACATTTGGATAAATAAGGAATGGGTGACCAATAATGTACATTTGGAGAAGTAACGACTAGTTGACAAATAATGTAAATTTGGATAAATAACGAATGGATGACCAATAATGTCCATTGGGATAAATAACGAATAGTTGACCAAAAATGTACATTGGGAGATATAACGAATAGTTGACAAATAATTTACATTTGTATTTTAAAAATTAACGTATATTTTCAAAAATGACGTATATTTTAAAAATTAACGTATATTTTGAGAAAAAAAACGTATCTTGTGAAAAATAATATTTTCAGATATAATGTATTTCGAGAAATAACCAATATTTCGAGAATTATCAATATTTCGAGAAATAACCAATATTTTGAGAAATAACCAATATTTAGAGAGAAAAAAAAACAATATTTAGAGAAATCACCAATAATTTGAGAAATAACCAATATTTTGAGAAATCACCAATATTTCGAGAAAAATCACCCATATTTTAAGGAAAAAAGTTTTGAGAAATTGCGTATGTTGTAAGAAATGTCGTATGTTTTGAGAATTTCCGTATAGTTTCAGATAAACAAATATTCTGATAAGTAACATGTTTTTTTCTAAGTCATGAAGTAGCAGCTTTTTTAAAATTTAACAAGTAACATGTATATTTTGGGAAATAAAGTATATTTGAGAAATAACGTACATATTTTTTTTTACCTACTGGTATAGGAAAGAGTTCATCCTCGCCTTTTAGTGAATCGGTTTGAAAGCTTATTTATATCTCGACGGACAATTTGTAGGTACTCCTTTCTTCCAATCTTTTGAAATCTATTCAAAAGCGAAGCGAGCTGGCGCGAGTGGAAGGTGCACGTATTTTTTCCCCCGACTTTTCTGGCTGGTTTTCGGCTCTAGCTGCGAATGAAAGCCCGCCTCTTGTATGTAGCTCTTTGGCGTATTATTTAATTTCTCGTCGCCGCCGCGGAAGCTTACCCGATTTAAAGCGCTCGTGGGTGGCTGGCTCCTTTCACTGGTTTTGGCTCGCTTTAACTAGGCTTATTTTCTCTTCTCTTATTGCCTTCCATAAATTAGTTCATCCAGTGAGCGACAGAAGAGAACGGGTTCGTCCTTTGCCGCTGTTTCCGCGTCCCTTCGCCCGACGAAATTAAAACGTTGCTTCGTCGTAAAGCGACCCTGCAGGGGCGGAAAGTTACGGTTTGAGTCCCCCTCCTCTCTCCTCTCCAACAGCGCCACGTCAAACCCAAAAGAGAAAATTCTGCCGTAATTAGCGCGTCCCGTCATATAATAGTCCTGCTTCAGTTTCCATCCCGAAAAGGTTAGATTGTTATAGTTTCCATATTGCGAGTCAGCCTTACCTGACTATGACGGTAAAGGCGGGATGGAGGTGTGCCGTAAGCGCGGTTGGCGTCCAGCATTGAAGAAGGAATACGAAAAGGGAAGTAACCGCGAAATTAAGTCGGGGAAAACGTGGGAATTCTTGGCCATTCTTTTAAGCGTTTCGCTTCTCTCTTATTTCCAAAATATTCCGCGCCGTGGCGCCTATTTCGCTTACTTTGCCCGCTTCCGTAGTGGACACTCTCTCTCCCATTTTACCCCCCTCCCTATCGCGAGCTAATTCCGTCCCTCTCCGCTAGGTTCGTTGGAGTCGAATTCTCCGAGCGCGCGTCCGAGATTTTAATTCGGTACCGGAAACATTTGCATATTATGATAATATCGGACGATTGGTGAGAGGACGCGCGCAGTTTTACATCGGGCTGATAGACTGCACCCTGGCCCGGAGAAAATCTCTTCGAATGACGGAATATTGGGGGAGACCATCGCTAGGAATTTGACACGCGGAATGTCCTCGACCGAAGAGATTGAGGACACGGAGATATAGTTTTGTTTATTTATGAGGCGAACTCGCGGATAACTAATTAAACGGCACGGTGACTTCCCTTCTAGAGGTGGCTGAGAATATATTCAATTCCTTCTCATTATAAGCAGTTAGCCATCCAGACGTCAATTACGGCAAATTTCTATCTAGCACCGCGATATATATATATAACAATATCATATAGACTAAACTGATTTATACGGAAAGAGAGGTCGGTTAAAACTTCAGGCCTCATCTTGGCCACCCATTATGATTGAACAATCCAAATAATTAAAGGCGTTGCGTCTTTGCCGGAAACGTTCCTCTTAATTGATTGTGCCAGCCTCGGATAAGTCGAATAATAGATGGCAAACTCAAACTTTATAACCTGCTCGCGACGAATTAAGCGTTTTAGTCTGAGAATGCTTAAACGGGGTTTATCCCGGAATTTGACATTCAAATAGTCCGATAATTTAAACGCCGACCCTTTTCAGGAGAGGCTTACCAAACCCGGTTAAGGAAATGATAAATTAGGTTTCATACTTAATTCAATAAAAAAAGTTCAGTTTTGGTTTTGTCTAAAAATGGCGTAATATATTATTATGAAATCACTTATTACAATTCGGTGACCTAAGTATAAATACATATATTATTTGTATATTATCTTAAAACAAAAATCACTTTTTTATCACGAAATTTCCAAACTACTAAAATAATATTTTAAAAACCAAAAAGCTATTTTTGAATATCATGATTATTTACACAATTTTTCGTTCACAATGTGTTTAGCAATTCAGCCCAACGTGTTATTTGATTCCATCCATTAAAATAAATTTTCAAACCCTTATATTATTACTAGTTACTCTGGCGCCATCTAGCAAGTCGAAAGTATCAAAATTGGCGACCGCGCTATTTTCAAAAAATGCCGTTAAAAAGACGGTCTATTTCTTAATAGAAAACGCTCTTCTTACGCATATAGCCTAAAACCAATTTTAAATAAGGACAACGGGATATTGTATAAGCGAAATAATAACGGCTTGTTGTCGATAAGGCTATAAACTCCACGTCCATTAATAAGAACAACATTGTGTGTCCCTAATTTCGGGGCTGGTCACGGGGTAAGTGGATTTAAAGTCACCGACGCCAAACAGTATATCAAGGCGAATAAGCCCAAACATTATTAAACCAGGAGACGCAGGGGGGGGAGAAGGAGTATAACAGGGGGGGGGGGAGTAGAAAAAATATCGTTTAGCCGCTCGCAGTCTCCTCGATAAAAGATCGCAATTTTTTCGTCCCAGAGATGCTCTATCAAGGTAGGGGAAATAAAAAGTTCTTTATAAAGAATAAACTAAGTCGACACAAAGGGGGTCAACGGATGAGGCCTTTGGGGACGCCGACGGCGAGGGGGAGGAGGGGGAGAAAAGCGCGTGGGACGCTCTTAGTGTGGAAGAGGAGAGAGATGGAGGCTGACACAGTCTACCTCCATGATCGATGGTTATTGCTCCCTCTCTGTTTCCCCTTGCCGCGTTCACAAACAATATCAGCCAGCGATCCTTGATAGAGAAGGACATTGAAAAGACGAGGGACACACTCTATATATAACTTACTCTGATACCGTCGCTATAGCTATGCCCACTCGGTCACTTTGTGTGTACTTTATGAACCACTAAACCTTTTTTAACGCCACCTATGGATCCATTTTATATCAGACGTTAAATATGAGGACGCGTCCAAACACTAGCCTCCTCAAATTTTTTTTTGTCTTTTTGGACCAGTTATTTAGTTCGAGTTTAAATGGTATTTGTGCTGTGTCGTATTACTGCAATTAAAATTCATTTTTTCGGTATTGAATTTAAAATGAATTTTTTTTTAGTATTTCATATAAAATGATTTTTTTTCCGGTATTGCATGTAAAATGAATATTTATTTTCAATATTTCATATAAAATGATTTTTTTTTCGGTATTGCATTTAAAATGAATATTTATTTTCAGTATTTCATATAAAATTATTTTTTTCGGTATTGCATTTAAAATAATTTTTTTCGGTTTTGTATTTAACATTTTTTTTCAGCATTTCATATAAAATTATTTTTCCCGGTATTGCATTTAAAATGATTCCCCCCCCCCCCGGTATTGCATTTAAAATGATTTTTTCCCCCGGTATTGCATTTAAAATGATTTTTCCTCCGGTATTTGAATTGATTTATGTTTATCTGTGTCGTATTATTGTAGATAAAATTAATTTATTTCGGTTGAATTGATTTTGACAATGTGTTATGTACGTGTCGTATTATTGCAGTTAAAATTTGTTTATTTCAGTGTGTTTATGTACGTGATGTATTATTGCAGTTAAATTTATTGATTTTGCTATTGAATTTATTTCCCTGCATTTCTGTACGTGTCGTATTATTGAAAATAAAATGATTTTATTTCAGTTTCTCAATTATTACAATGTGTTTATGTACGTGTCGTATTAATGCAGTTAAAATTGATTTATTTCTGTATCGCATTGATTTTAATATGTTTACGTGTGTCGTATAATTGTAGATTCTATTAATTTATTTCGGTATCGCATTGATTTTAATATGTTTACGTGTGTCGTATTATTGCAGATTTTATTAATTTATTTCGGCATCGCATGGATTTTATTGTGTTTACGTGTAACGTATTATTGCAGATTTTATTAATTTGTTTCGGTATCTCATTGATTTTATTATGTTTACGTGTGTCGTATTATTGCAGATTTTATCAATTTATCTCGGTATCACATGGATTTTATTATGTTTATGTGTGTCGTATTATTGCAGATTCTATTAATTTATTTCGGTATCGCATTGATTTTATTATGTTTACGTGTGTCGTATTATACAGATAAAATTAATTTGTTTCGGTATTGCATCTATTTACCTGATATATTAAGTTCCCTACAAAACACATATAACTCAGTTAAACCAGATTTAGTAAACCGAAGTTCATTTTTAAACCGAGATTTATAACTATGACTGTACAAATAGTACAGGTTAACGGTGTAAATTGGAACAGTGATTGCTTGTCTATTGCTATGATTTATTGACTGAGAATTCCGACACCTCGAAATAGTATTCTATTTTAGTTTTAGGCTTACCGTTTCTATGGTGAGGGAAAAGGTATTGATAACAATGCGTAATATTACGCGATCGCTATTGGCCTATAAAAGATGATTCCCTGGGAAAATTTTTCCATTTCCAATTTCGCGAATCTAAAAATGAGAAAAATATCAATTTGTCGTTTTGGTAGGCACCCCTTCTTCGCGTACGCCCGGAAAACATTTTCATCCTTTCGCTTCATCTTCCCCGCACATCTCGGTTATTACACTATCTCTAGATAGCGCTAGGTCGGTTTCGAGTGATTACGAAATGATTTCTGCTACAGGCTTATACGCTGGAAAAGCGAATGTATAAGGGGGGGGGGGTGAAGAGGAGGTTGGGGGGGGGGGTGGAAACGCGGAATCCGAATCCTTTATGAGAACGGAATCGTTCCGGGGTTCGTCTTCAATCTATTTTTCCTTTCCTATTCCCATTATCTTTTCCTCCGTGAAGCAGCGCCCCTGGTTTAGTCGCGTCGCGTTTACGAACGCGATACCCCGCCAACCCTATAACCGGATCGTTTCAACTTACTCCAGCATCTTCCCCCATCCCCCCCCCCCGTTCTTGCTGTATTCCATTGTAGGAATCGCGGAGGGGATGGACAGAGTGGGAGGATGGAGATGGAAAGATGAGCGCGGAGCAGAGAGAGAAAAGAGTGCCACGGATAAATAGGAAGATCCCGTCGACTACTGTTTCCGCGCTTGGTCGAATTTTTCCGGGAGTTTTCTCGCGCTATCCGAGTTTCATATTCTCGTTGCCATCCAAGCGTGTGATGTACTCTCGCTCCGTGGATCTCACCCTCCCCATCTCCCTCCCATCCGCATCCATTTCTCTTTTGTACATCGTCTAGTCTTCCGCCGTTGGCCATTGACGAGAAATGCTAAAATGGTTTTCTATAAGGGATATAGTAATAATCTCTTCGTATTACTAAATACTGTACGTTTGTAAAGCGGAGACTTCTACGTCTTTATTGTTCTACCGTCTTTTGGGGACCTTTAATTCCGCGTGTATGCTTGCGAGCTACGGGTTGGTGAATATTTTACATATTTTTTCCTTTGACGGTTTCGTTATTTTAGATGAAGCTTTCCGATTTTACACGATGTATTTTAATGTTTATACATATTTATGAAATTGATTGACGGTGTGGTAAATTAACGACGCGGTTTGGTTGAAATTTTTATTCATTTTTAGGGTCTGTTTTGACTTTGAAAGCTTTTATCGGTTTATCGTAAATTAAGAATATTTTGATGGCGTACGGTATAATTCATCATTTCAATTAGTTTTTTATTCTCAATGGATGGCGCCACGTCTCCAAAATTGTACGCGAGTTTCTCCATTTTCTGAAAGGATAATTATAATTTTTAACTAGATTGGAAACCCGTTAGGAAAACGAGATCTTTCATCGATTCAGTTTTAATTAGACTGACACAATCCCTTTTACCGGCACTCCTGGCTTTCTAAAAAGCGTCGACCTTCTCCTTAAGCCATCTGCGACGGTCGTTCCTTAATACGAGCTATACAAGGAAGGAAATTCTTTCCCTAAAAATGAATCAGCCCAAACATAATCCGCAGAAAGTGTTGCCACCGTTTCCATAGTGCAGCTTAGCGTAGAGAGGGGGATCTATTCGAGGAGGCGCGAGAGCGGAGACGAAGGAAGCTGGGGATGGCGAGAGGTGGTGGCTGATGATTATCGTTACCCTCCCCCGTCCCGGTGTTCCCTAATATTTCCTCCCTCCCCTCGCGTTTATTGTTGCTGTTGGTTCCGAGCGCTGGTCTTATGAAAGAGGAACCAAGAGGGGGGGCTGCATTTACACGATTGCGCTTTGAAACTTCGAAACTCAGTTTCGGGAAACTCGCCGCTGGCGTTTTCTTCCTCTCTCTGGCTGGCGCTGTAGCCTCCTTTCCAATACACAAAACGGGGCAATTGTCAGGGGTTGTCACGGGCAGGCGCCCCCCTTCTTATTCCCGCGGCTTCCTGCCCACCCTGACTATATTCTAGTAGTTCTCGCTCTTTAAATATCGCGGGCCCGCGAATCCAGAGGGCGCGACAGCCGGCCTCCCACGACAAACGCCGAGCGCTTTCTCTCTCCTCCGACGTCCTTTTACTCGGCGAATCTATATGTAAAGAGCGCCAGAGATCGCCTACCCCCCCCCTTACTTCTGCCCCTATAAAACAAAAGACTTCCATTTCGGGGCCTTAATTAAGAGGGGCTTTTAAAGGGACGCTTCACGGACCCAAGCTGTTTCGCTCACCACCCGCCCGAACCCCCCTCCGTTCTTACCTCTCCAAACCCCCCCTGGCTTCCGGTCTTCCTCTCATCCTTGGGCTAAGTTCCGTTCTTGGCCCACCCCCGTACTCCACTCTTTTCATAGCCTTCTTATATTTCTCGCTCGCTTTCTATCTCTGGTATTTTGCCTGGGATGCGCTCTTTAAGGATCTCTCTCTCTCTCTCTTTGGCTGGCTCGCCTCCGAAGGAATCTATGACAGCAAATTCAATTAAAACGCGTACGCAGTTGAAACGCTGTATCTGTCTGAAATCCGCCCTCTTTCATTCTCTTCATCCTCATCCTCCCACTTTTCTGGCCTGTTCCGTTCGAGTGTGTCCCTCGCATCGACGTTACCTGGTAACGTACCATCTACGGATTTCACCCTCTATTCCCGTTCCGTGAAAGTAGCCGATTGGGGTAGAAGCGTCCTTGGCTATATCGGCGTTAAAAGCAATGACGTTTATCTCCGGTAGATGGAGGCAATCTACTTGGGATGATGGTATTGGCGGCTATTCGAGAGATCCGGGTCTCGTCTCCTTTTAAACGCTGCACGAGCGGAAAGGACTTTTGCCTCCCCCTCTCTCTTCGTTATCCTCCCAGCATCCCTTGGATGTCCCCATCGTATCCTCCTTCGTCAGTCTTTATGCTAAATTTCCTTCTATAGCGAAAGTTTGGGCTCTACCCTGGCGCTCTTTTGATCCGTCAAAGCGGAGACGACGTGGACGCGTGTGATGACTCATTCTGAAAGTTACTCCCCACCCCCTCTCGTCCTCGTAATAAACGGATTTTCCCCTATTTTTATTTTAATTTGACTGCTACCCCCCGCTTTCTTTGTTCATCTATTTCAGAATGAACTTTCCCCCTACCCCCCGCATTCGCGAAATGAAATTTTCCACCTTTTACAACCATTTAATAAGAATGTATTCCAAAATATTATAAATTATACTTCTACTAATACGTGGTATAAATATATTCTTTTGTCATTTATAATCAGGTGTTGTTACCAAATTATTACGCGGAGATTTACAATTTATTGCTTTGTTATTAATCTCACGCAGCTGACGAAATTTAATTCTATTGAAATATCGTTTCCAAATACATTTATAATATGACGATCGCGTTGTCTGCTCCTGGTGGGTGGCTCGTCCTTGAACACCCTGCGAATTTTGAACCGTTCGGATGGCGTTTGAACTAAAAGGTTGCCTTTATGCCAAACGATAACTCACTCGCAAATGTTCTCCTTTTTGTTTTGATTTTGGTTTTTTGGTTTTAAATTTTTCGGCTGTCCCATGGCAAAACCTTTTAACCACCACGATCGTAATTTTGAGATATTTGACTTTTTCAAAACCCAAGTTATAAGATTTTAACGTGGTTTTTAATGCGAAAGTTATAAAATCCAAAACCATTTTTTAAGTCATAAATAGTTAAATATTTATGACTTTTACCTGAAACTTTTACAGTACTTTTGTACATGCCTTAGTAAAACTGATGCGTAAAAATCTAATTTTTCAAAAATTTGGTGGTTATAAGGTTTTGCCATGGGGCAGCCGTTTTGTTTATAATAGGTGTTTCTATAAAATTCGTTAGGTCACGTGTAAATGTTTTTTCTACGTCACAAGCTGTAGTTATTGAAGATAGCGAGCACGCGCTCGAGTCGATGAAGATTTTGGTATTTGAAGTCCACGTGCGAAACGCGCGTGCCAATAAAGCACTAAAAAACTTAAGATCGTGACGCGGAGGAAAACATTTTATACATTTAATTTTTTTACTGATTTATTTTATAAAAACACCAGGTTAATTTTTCGCCAAACTTATTTAAAAAATATTTTGACGACGGAAAATGTATGGTAGTCGTGAAAACATTTAAATGGTTTTATCCTAGATTTATTTATTACAAAGAGTAAATAAATATTCATTCTTTCATGCCACGATTGGAAAACTTCTCCGGGGGTTTTTAGACGAAATTGTGTCCACCCTTAATCAGCGACCCCAATTTTTATACCAGCCGCGATAAACATGTCCAAAATAATATTCTAAGGGACTGTTCTCTCTATTAATTTTGCAACATCCCTCTTAAATTCAGATTATAATTTGGCGGTATACGCATAGTGTCAAACACTCTCCTCCTTTAGTAGCTTTTATCTCCCCGTTAGCCAGATAAGCGGAACAAGGGAAAGCGGGAGGGGGGATGGAAATCTTTATTATTTCCGAATTTCCTTCTGGCTCTTTAATATTCCTTAAGTCCGACGCGAGAGGGCGACAGGAGCGTATCGGGTTGCGAGAGGATGGGGTTCCGCTCTCGTTGCTCAGGCTTAATTGCCGCTTAATAATATAACGAGCGCTATATATTATCGCGACGCCATGAAATTAAACTTTTCTTCCTCAATAATTCATTCCTTCTGCTCGCCCAAGTTAAAAGTTGATATTGAATATTTAATGGCTAGGGGGGGTTTCTGGCGTTACGAAGGGGGGGAGGGTGACCACGACGCGCGTGTCCCCCCTTCCCTTTTGTTTTCGGACATCTTCCCATCGTCAACATCGCCACTTCCCCCCCTCGCTTCCCCCCGCTTCATTCCGGTTTAGGCGGACCTTGGAGTTGGGGGGTGGACTATACGCGCGCCAATCCGCTATTAGCATAGTGGATGAGCTTAATTAAGGGACAAGCACGGTCCGAGAGAGTCGAGCGAGGCTAAAGCAAACTTTAACCCCCCTTTCAACCCGCGCTATTCCCATCACCCCTTCTCCATCTCGGCCATTGGCGTCTTAAACAGGTCGGTTAATTGCAAATCTTTAACGTATCTCGACCGTTTTCGGTAATACGGAATACGTATAAGGAGTGTCGTCGAACCGAACCCTTTTATACGTACGGAAAGGGCAACTTAGGAAACTATTATCTTAGGGGGGATATAGAGGTGGTTTGACAGAGGAGCGCCGCTCCTTCTAATCTTCCTTTCCTTTAAAGAGAGAATAGATCTCAATAAATTGGAGAGAGAGATACATTTCCGAAGCGAGGCTGACGACGAAATTACGATTGAGAAAAATCATCGGTCCGGAAGACCCGAGCGGCCGAGCCCCAATTCCCAGCGTCTAGAAGCGGCGGACGGCCAACCAGCGTCGCCTAATTTTACGGGGTGGCGTCGTACGTAAGGAGGAGTAGGGGTGGCGGAGAAAAAGGAATTCAAGCGTGTTTAATTCTCGCTGTCGCTATCCGGAGACCACCCGTCTCCGCAGCGCCCTCTCCTCTATCTGTTCCAAATCGCTCGCTCTCGCTTCGGCCCGTTTATAGATCTATCCGCGTCGTATATTAACGCGTGAGCGGGAAGACAATACCGCGTCGGCGGTTTATATTTCGATGATGAGCTTTCCGCAGCCTGCCGCCCGTTCACGCATTTCCCGGGTGCCGTATCCCTCCGCTCGTTGTCTTGGCCGCAAAACTGTCGCCGTTGATTCGCGTCAACGAATCTCTTGTTAATGGGTAACGCGCTCTCGGTGGCTCTTGTTCTACCGGCCGATCTCGTTTACGCGTGAAATTTGCAGATATAAACTATACGGAGCCGCAACCCTAGAGGGGCGATCGAGTCTGAGACGCCCGTTCATGCGCTTGTTTATTATACTATTTTAGATTTATAGTTGAGAATGCCAACTGCTAGTGTGGACTAATTTTCGATCAAGCTAGCTTCGCGGAGATGGTCGATTCGAGAAACCCTGTAGCCTTCAATTAAATCAATTCTCTTAATTGCGTATAAATAACGGAACAATTTTATCATTATCGTATAAAGTTTCTAAATGATTTGGTATTTTTATAGCGTACTTGATTTAATTGGCTTTAATCGATCCAAAAATACAGCTATACTTCGGCTATCTTTAGGTATTTTCCGTAAACAAAACCTTAACTAAAGACTCGGCTTTTACGAATTATCTGAAATCCAGCTATCTGTATATAGTGTTCGGAATTGTTTATTCATTATCCACTAATTTTCCGATTTCTTTAAAAAACGTTGGTAAAAAGAATATCATTTTAACTTATTTAATTAGGTTTTTTACTCAACCAAGCATTTATTTGAATAAAAGTGGTATTTATTTAAATAATTGTTTGTTTTATTTAAATAATAGGCTTATTCACTTTCGATTATTTAAACATTTTACAATTTTTATTCAACTATTGGTTATTTAAATAAATATTATTTAAATATAGCCTAATTTATTATATTCACGGATAAAAATTAATCGACTGCCGAACACTATCTGTATAGGAGGTATTTTCCATTTACAAAACCTTAACTGAAGGTCCGAGTCATACAAATTATCTGATTAAGCAAAGCTGGAGTATACGCCAATGAACTTTATAGACGAGTCTATCAGAAGGGGTTGACGTGATATATTTTATCCATCAAATGACGGCCTCTTTCCTTTAGAGGTGTTTACCTGAAATAAACGGTTCCTTTAACGGCTGGATGGTGTCGTCTAGCGGCGCGGAGTGATCTTTAAATAGCGGGGCTTTATTGAATGGGAGGACGTATAATAATATAACGTGAGGACGCGATATAATAATCCGTGGCCATTGAAATGTACGGTTGAGAGGTCTTCTCGGCCCGTTATTGGGTGAGTCTGTCAAACGAGCGAGCGTCAAATTTGACATTCGAGCCGTAATCCGGGGCCTTCTCGGCCCGACAATAGTGGCCACCGAATGCCTGTTTACTTCCAGACATCTCCGGAGAGGCGCGTGCACACCTTATCGCCCACCCTGGCTCGCGTCCCTCCGACCGCCCAATCGATGCCCACCTGATTCCCTCTCGCAATAAAGCCAGGATGGCGCTAGTTCATCAAAAGTGACTGCTTATAAATTACTCCTCCTTAATTCTAATCGGCGCTTGGGTAACCGCGAATGGCCACCGCCTTGTTTGGACGTTGTATCGCAATAAGCGTCGCCTGTTAACTTCCTCGTCGCCTTATAGATCAAAGGATGACGTCCGACGTATTGACCATAAGGATGAAAATAGGTTTCTGATTTCCAAATATTTCCGATATTTCTGAAATTTACGATATTTCTAAAATTTACGATATTTCTAAAATATTTCCAGTATTTCTCAATTATTTTCGGTATTTCTCAATTATTTTCGGTATTTCTCAATTATTTTCGGTATTTCTCAAATATTTCCGATATTTCTGAAATTTCCGATATTTCTAAAATATTTCCGGTATTTCTAAAATATTTCCGATAATTTTAATATTTCCGATATTTCTCAAATATTTCCAGTATTTCCGAGATTTCTCAAATATTTCCGATATTTCTCAAATATTTCCGATATTTCTCAAATATTTCCGATATTTCTCAAATATTTCCGGTATTTCTCAATTATTTCCGGTATTTCTCAATTATTTCCGGTATTTCTCAAATATTTCCGGTATTTCTCAAATATTTCCAGTATTTCCGATATTTCTCAAATATTTCCAGTATTTCCAATATTTCTCAAATATTTCAGATATTTCTCAAATATTTCTCAAATATTTCCGATATTTCTCAAATATTTCCGATATTTCTCAAATATTTCCAGTATTTCCGATATTTCTCAAATATTTCCGATATTTCTCAAATATTTCCAGTATTTCCGATATTTCTAAAATATTTCCGATATTTCTCAAATATTTCAGATATTTCTCAAATATTTCAGATATTTCCGATATTTCTCAAATATTTCCGATATTTCTCAAATATGTCCAATATTTCTTTGGATTTCTCGAGATTTCTAATATTTCTCGTGAATTTCAAATATTTCCGATATTTCTCAAATATTTCCGATATTTCTCAAATATTTCCGATATTTCTCAAATATTTCCGGTATTTCTCAATTATTTCCGGTATTTCTCAATTATTTCCGGTATTTCTCAATTATTTCCGGTATTTCTCAAATATTTCCTATAATTTTAATATTTTCGATATTTCTCAGATATTTCCAGTATTTCCGATATTTCTCAAATACTCCCGATATTTCTAAAATATTTCCGATATTTCTAAAATATTTCCGATATTTCTAAAATATTTCCGATATTTCTAAAATATTTCCGATATTTCTCAAATACTTCCGATATTTCGCAAATATTTCCGATATTTCTCAAATATTTCAGATATTTCTCAAATATTTCCGATATTTCTCAAATATTTCCGATATTTCTCAAATATTTCCGATATTTCTCAAATATTTCCGATATTTCTCAAATATTTCCGATATTTCTCAAATATTTCCGATATTTCTCAAATATGTCCAATATTTCTTTGGATTTCTCGAGATTTCTAATATTTCTCGTGAATTTCTAATATTTCCTATATTTCTTGTGGATTTCTAGATTTCCGGAAATAATTATTCGGATTTCTCGCTATTTGTACACCATATTTCTTAAGTGGCTACCCCTTCGGTGAAAATGTATCAACATTCTAATACCTGGATACTGACGTCGTAAGGCTATAATTTCAACGAATTTTAACATTTTGCCCTTTTAACATAAATTACTCAGTTCCAATTGAGGTATCCCCCCTCACAAGCGGGTTTCTATTTGTACCGGGTTGTAATTGTTCGGAGAAAGGTGAATTTTGCGGGGTACTAGCGAAAGGGTGCGATTCCTTATTGGATAATAATTAGTCCAATTATCGACTTTAATTCCAAAACGGTTGCTCTGGACGAAGAGTTTCGGGGCACGGTGAAAGCTTCGTTAATAAATTTTTCGGCGAGTCGACCAGATTAATCACGAATCAGATCTCGCTAATTGCTGATTTATGTAAAATTCCCCTTTTCCCTTTATAATTCGGGCCGTCCTTTCCGACAATTTGGGGGACCCAAAGCGAGGTAAATAGAGACATTTCCGCTCCTGCCCCTCCCCACCCGGTGTCCCCCCCTCCAGCTTCGTCCTTTTAATTATTCCGCCAGGCGCGTAATATTTCCAAGGAGGAAGAGAAATGATTGGGGCGCCTCTAACTTCGCTCTAACGAAAGAGAGCGTGGTCGCGGCCGACAATCCCCTTATAATGGGCCCAACGCTTGTTTGTTCTGCCGAGCGTACGCGATTCTAATGCTCGCTAATTTAGTTCCAATTACAACTGCCAACTGTTTGAGAAAATCGCTCGAGTGTGCTGGTTTTCATTTTATTGGAATATTTAAGAATACCACTCACTCTGTTTTGATTTCAAAATCAGGTATGGGTTACAAAGGGTAAGAATTAAGGCGTTAATATTACGGTATGAAAGTCGTAAATTGACTTACTTGATTGGGGAACTAAGTTGTATTGCCGGTTCAATAAAATACCCACCCCACTGTCTTGCCCCCAGCGTCATGCTGCCAGGCATTCTTTGTTGGAAGCGTTTTCCTTATGAAGTTACATTTGGACCTCGAATTTGAAATTTTGCGCGCTCCTAGGTCGAGAAAAAGTTTTGGTTTTTATGAAACCATTTTTTATACATAGAAATAGCTAAACCCACAATTCCCAAGTGCAATTTATCGCGTCAAAAGACGGGGAAGGAAATTAGATTTAATTTTCTCATCATTTTCATAAGGAAAACGCCTTCCGATTCTGAGCGCTCGATAACTTCGGTTCATTTACTTCTGGTTTTATTGAGTGGTTATTTTTGAGCCAAACTACGAAAACGCTACTGAAAAAAAGGAAACCTAGTACAATTTGAAACCCTGAACAATTCGTAAATTATAAATTCAATTTAATTTGGCTATTTTACCACTTAATTTGGGCTATTTCCAGCTTAATTTGGGCTATTTCCACGGCATAATTTATCAGTATGAAGCGTTGAAAATGGACGGCTAGCGTGTTAGGTGCACGAAGGAGGAGAGCGCTTGCTAGGAGATGTTGATTGGAACGCAATGAGGTATAGATTGGAGGAGAAGCTACAGCGCTGCCGCGAGTGTTTACGATCCAGCGCGATCTGCCGAGGAAACGCTTGTAATAACGACGCGAATTAAGACATAGACAATACAAGGCGCCACGTACCAGCTGTAGCCGTAGAGAGGATAGATGGAGTTTAAAGGCCACCAACCGGCGGAAGCCTTCCCGAATTCTTGGCTGCCAGTGGCTTCATAAACGAAGATTCCTAATAATAATAGACGAGAGAGTCGGTCGGTTATTAGGTCGACGCTTTCAAAGTGTTCCGGAGACGATCTCGAATCTATATCAGCCCATACAGCTCCTCTTATCAAGCCCAAGGTATTCAGCGCCCACCCAATTGGCCTCCTCCCAGTCGCCCTTTTGGTTAATAAGTATATTAGCGAAGTTAAATCGCCAATCGGATCGAAGCCGTATATAGGGTTTCCCTATTAGGACCATATCGATTACCGCTATTCGCTACCCCACCCCCTCCCATCCTTTCACTCTCTCTCTCTCTCTCGCCCCCCCCCCCCCTTGTAGCCCCCCTGTATCCCCCCCCCCCGTTGGCCCGATTGCTTTGTAAATGTTATCGAGTTACGTCTAGTGTATTATCGCCGTCGTTACCGGCCCAATAATACCCGTGTTAATTAAGCCGATACGGACTGACGAGTTTATCGGGAGCTACTGTGCCGGATAAGACCAACTACGTATAGTTACCCTCCCCCTGTGCCCCCCCCACCCGCGTTTTCCGCCTTGTATGTTGGGTTATACGCGTTTTAATCAGGCTCGAGACATTTTCTATACGGTGAGTTAGGCGCTCTAGCAACAGGAATTGTGGCCTATAACTAAAACGCTCCAACAATTTTGCGTTGATCGTTTACTAATTCCATCAGGTCTCGATTGGGTGGGGTGCTAAAGATATCGTGCTGATGGTAACTAGAGTAAGTTCCGCTTTTGTAGATAGGGTTTTTCGTTTAGATTCAGAGATGGCTAATATTAAAAATGTATTTATTTATAGTTAGAAATAATGAATATGTTGAAATGATTTTTAGCAGTTGAAACTTCAATTAAATCAGCCCGGTATTTTAATTCGTTCCCTAAAACCATTGAAACACGGATAAGTTTTTTTAGAAATATTATTTCCCGTATTTTAGGGAAAAGTCCTATCGATTCCAAGCATAAGTGGTCGAGTAGATAATCGTGTTCATTAGGAAATGATTGAGAATGAGTTCATTATAATATAGACTATAATATAAATAAATAAATAAATTAAGTCTTGGTAATATTAAAAAAGCTCTTTCCCAGAGGTAAGTCTTACCACAGTTTGAAAGGAAAACAATTGATATTATTTAAAATATTAATTATTTCTTGTTAAATAACGCAGGTTTTTTTTAGGAAATGAGTGTGGGCGAGTTCAATATAATATAAACTATAATATTAATAAATAAATTAAGTTTTGTTTATATTTTAAAAAGCTATTTCCCAGAGGTAAGCGACATTAGAAAGTCTATTTTCTAACATCCGAAGTCTTACCACAGTTTGAAAGGAAAAAAATTGGTATTATTTAAAATATAATTTTTTTCTTGTTTCATAACGCAGGTTTTTTTTAGGAAATGAGTGTGGGCGAGTTCAATATAATATAAACTATAATATTAATAAATAAATTAAGTTTTGGTAATATTTAAAAAAGCTATTTCCCAGAGGTAAGCGACATTAGAAGTCTATTTTCTAACATCCGAAGTCTTACCACAGTTTGAAACGAAGAAATTTTATATTATTTAAAATATTAACTTTGTCTGGT